>NW_024543063.1:38090000-38255000 GCF_018167655.1 Microtus oregoni
AGTTGGCCAGCAAACTCAGGAACTCTGCTCTCTGCCTCCCCATGCTGGGATTATAAAGATTCCTTACAGCAGTAGACCTGCAGACTTGCCTAGGGCCTTTCTCTCCCTCTCTTAACACGGGTGCTGATCAGATTCAGGTCCTTAGGCTTGTGCACCCAGTCAGTACTGACTAAGCCAGCTCACCAGCCCCTATCTAGTATCTTTCTCTCCTCTTCCTAGACTCGTCTTCTCCCTTTCTTTTTTCAACACTGTGCTCATGGACGCTGAGCTAGACAGACAAGTTGCTGTGGCTTGACTGTATCCTCTGGAATCTCTGAGAGGTTGTGAGGTCCTGGAACCCGGCCCCCAGGAGTGAAATAATACCTTTCCTTGGGGATAAATCTTCACCTGGTGAGTTTCACCTTTCCTAGCACAGGGTGAGTGACCCCAAGAGAAGCTTGTTCTACAGCAAGGCTGTCCTTGCGATCCATCTCCTCCATACCTACTTACTTTTCTGACTTACTGTCACACAACAGCACACCACTGGGCACTGACTCCACCCAGATCCAGCTGCTGAACTCTAGACATTTAGCTTCCAGGACCCGGTACCAAAATAAACTTCTTTCCTATAAGAAATTGCCAGCTTGGGGTATTTTGCCATGCAAATAAAGCACAGACGAAGAGATGTATTAGTGGCTCCTGGGTAATCTACTTCTGTTTGGGTGAGGTCTGTGAGGGACACAAACAGATGGGGTATCAGCATCAGTCTGCAGTGTCTGCTCAGCATACACCTCTCCTCCCTCCCTTCGCCTTCCCTTTTCTTTCCCTCGTCCCTTCTGCTTACCTCTTCCTTTTCTTTTTTCTTTCCTTTCCTTCCTCTGCCTACCTTTACCTCTCTACTCTAGCCCTCACATGTCTCTTTTCTGTGCCTCTGGGTTGTTCTTATTGCTCCATCAGGTAAAAAGGCAGTTGGCTCCATCATGGCAGCATTCCTTGGAAACAACCCTTCACCCTAGCACATTCTATATTGTGGACTTACCTTCGGCTATTTCCCCATGACTCCAGGGGACTTCCCTGCACAGACTTGGTAAAATGTGTGAGGCAAATGCTATTACAATGAGTGTGGTTCCCTTGAACACTCCAGGTCTAAATAGGACACCCCTCCTTTTTCCCTCTTGGACCCTCTTGGTGCTCAGTAGAGGAAAATGGATAACATTCCTGTTTTTCCTAGGGGGTCTGAGCCAGGGTGATGAACAGATATTTGGGATCTTGCTGCCCCCTCTCTAGTCATATTGCTTCTTTCAAATGCAAAGATCCACATACTCCCTCTGCAGCCCAAGAGTAAGAGGAATCTGGACTAGGCCTAAATCTGTTTTTTCTTGTCTCTGGATTTGGGTCACATACAAATTTCCTCCTAGGGGTAAAAAGTCAGGTCATGGTGACAACCACCATCTCACTTCTCATCACATTCTCAGAGGACATGGAGGACAGATGAAACAATAAACAAATGCATGGATCTTTGATTGATCAATTAGAACCTTCCCAGCTAGACAAGAAATTCTCTGTCAAGAATAGTTATTGCGTTAAGTTTTCTTTTCCTCCATATGACTTGCTCTGTGTTGAGCAGACATCAGATCAGCTTCTACACATATATTTGATATTGCATGCAATGGTATTGCCCTGGAAACCAGGCCAAGAGACAGAAAATGAGTTTCACAGGGCCTGAAAGATGGCTCAGTTGGTACCATGCCTGCTACACAAGAATGAGGACCCATGCTTAGATCCTAATCACCCATATAAAAAATTTAAAAACAGATGCAGTGACCTGTGCATGTGATCCCACTGCTGGGGAGTTAGAGCAAGGAGGACCCCTGGGGCTTACCAGCCAACTAGTCTTGCAGAGTGAGTGTGCTCCAGGCTCAACAAGAGACCATGCTTAAAAGATAATGTGGGTGAGCAGTAGAGGAAGATGCTCGGTACCAATGTTTTGCCTCCATGTTCACCTGAGCACATATGCACACACACCAAAGAAAGAAAAGGAGAAGAGGAAGGAAGGAAAGAAGAAGGAAAAAAGGAAGGAAGGAAGGAAGGAAGGAAGGAAGGAAGGAAGGAAGACTTGTGGAGCTACAGAGGGGACACCAGAAGGAGCTTCCATTTATTGAGAGACCAATATGTGCATGAGACTTCCTAGTCACTACTTCATATCCTCTGGGTTCTTACTAAGCCCCACGTTCATCTTCATTTTACTGACAAAAGTCCTGTAACTCAGAGTCTTCAGAATTTGGTTAAGATCCCAAAACTTGGAAGCGACACCCGGAAAAACATGATCCCCCTTTTCCCAGTTCCATGTGGGATTTATTCTCCACTCAGCATGGACTCCAGTGTGCAGAAGCTGCCTCAGCTTCTGCTTATCTTGCTGTGGCATCTGAAGGTTCCAGCAGATCAGGCCAGGTGTGATGCACACGTGGGCTGACTTTGCGTGGCTGCTTCAAAGTGTCTGGGATCCAATCCACACAGGGTTCTGAAGATGTCGGTTGGTCTGGGGCTGTTGAGAATCGTACCTCTCCGCTCCCTCATTTGCATGCTGGGTAGCTACTGAAAGTTGCTATGGTGATCCATTTCACCAGAAATTTCCGCTGAATCATCCCAACCTTGATACCAAAGCCAAGCGTGGTTGGAGGACTCAAAGCCCCAGAGCCGGAGGAGGCAGCTCCATTGTTCGCTTATGACTCAATCATGGCCAAGTGTGGGCCCAGCTGGGAGGAAGAGGAAGTCTCTGTGGCAGGTGTCACTCTCAGCTGGAGAAATTTATCCCAGCAAGATGCTCTGAAACGGTCCCTGGAGAAACTAAAGACCCAAGTAGACCAGCATTACCTGGCCAGTGTCCTGATCCCCAGGCCTTCCCAGAAGTCAGTTTTCTAAGTGAATGTCACGGTTCAAAGAGCAAAAGAAGAGTTTGTATGTGATAAGCACCTGTGGTCAAATAGATTGTTTAGTATCTGAATAAGGACACGAGGGGAAGGGAAGATTCCCAGGTCACAAGGAAGAAGCCAATAGAAAGGGTGCTGAGCAGGTGGCCACAGTGGAACTGGGAACAGGATAGTGACCTGAGCCTGGAATATGGGTCAGGCAGAGCTCAGCAGACCTTCCCATTGCAGCACTGGCTGTCGGTTGCGACAAGCCTTAACCTTAGAGATGACTTCCCTAGGCTTAGAATCGGAGACTCCTGTGACTGGAAGAGGAAGGATTCATGTTGTGGAGGCCAGTACAGAGCCTGGCATGTGGCATAGCCTCAGTTACTCTTGGGTACTTTCTATCCACTCAACAGATGGCTGCTGGCCTTGACTGGGAATCATATGTTAGAGCTTAAGGTCAAGCTGTTCGTTTGTGCTACTAAAGATTTAAAACGAGTTGTTTCAAGAGTCCCTCTACCGGGTCTTTCAAAGTCAACTTTATTTTGTGTCTTCACTGAACAGAACATGCTATTGTGAACATGCACACAGTTAACCTTTATAAACACAAGTACACAAGCACACTGAGTGGCCTAGATTGTTCCTTGTTTGCCTCTTGGAGATGTTCAGAGGGTGTTGCTGGGTTTTGGGGTTAAGATGAGTAGCCTGAAACACAAATAGGAAGCTCCAAAAAGAAGAAAGCTGGGGCAGACTGGTAAAGTGCTGTTAACAAAGTGATGCTGCTTTCCAAAGTGACAGTGATCTTTAAAAGCTGCATAACAACATGACCAAGAGTGTAGGGAGATGCTAGTTTTCTAGAAAATTCTTTGTTATAGCAAAGCCTTCAAGCATTTGCAACTTTTTACCTAGGAACTCAGGTTTTTTGTAGTGCTACAGGTTGAGCCCACGTCTCTGCACGCTACACAATGTACCATGGCGCTGTGATCCTTAGTTTTGGTATAGATCATTGGGGAATTATCAGATCTTCAGCAATTATATACAAGGAGCTATATCAAAACAACAGGCGTATTTATGAAAACTTGAAGGGGAATGTAATTGTTTTCAAATAAGTGAAATAATCCAATGAATTACCTCACTAAAAAGCAGGTAAATTTTATACGACCAATGAGAACAGGCTTTCAGAATATCTGATAACCTGGAGAAATGTTTATATATTAAGAAGCAAGAACAGGAAATATAAAGGTCTAATAGGCCTGACATCAATTATTACAGATATTAATAATGCATTTATATTTTATGTAGTTGCTTGTAAATTCACTAAAATAAATATCTTGAAGAAAACCACAATTAACCACTAGTGTTTGCTAGGCAATATCTTTATCTTTTCTCTTTTTTCATATTTTCTAAATTTTATGTGCTGAGATAAATTAAAGAATAAATATGACATACAAAATTCCAAAGAAGCCAAACTTCAGAGCCCTGGTAATTCTTCTGCAGCGCCATCTTTCTTTGAACTGAAGTTTGGTTGCCCCTGGAAAGACCTTCAGCACCGTGATTAGTTCGGGAAAAACCACTTGGTGCCCAACCTTTGTCTCTAAGGAGCTAGTGAAAGGCAGCCCAATGGGTGTGTCATGCAGGGATTTGGGGCTGCTATCTGATTGGCATCTGTCAGAAGACAGCACAAAGCCTTGATTAGTCTCCTGGGGACTTTGCAGTATTGTCTGTTGCAGTGGCTGACACCACTTTCAGCCTTTAGGGGCACATCTTTGATCACGAAGAGAAGCTGAACCCAGGAATCCCCAGTGTCTGTATCTTCTCTCGCGGTCCTCCTTAAGCAGAGCCATGTGGTTCCCTTAAGTCTTCTTCCCCGACCTGGGAACTTTCCCTTGGATTCTATCCCAGCACTTCCAACTAAGCACCCATGTTTGCTACAAGACAGCCTTAGAGCAGGAGGGCTCCAGCCATTTCCTATGTACAATTAACCTTCTTTCCCTGATTTCCATCAGTGGTTCTGGGGTTTTCTTGGACTATAAACGGCTTGGAGAAAGTAAAGACTTTCTTGTGACCCTCACAGTATGAACGTGTGCGTGGTTCCATTTGGTTTTTGGTCCAGTAGCACCAGAAATGGCAAGAAAAGATTCCTGCCTTAGATCACCGCTATGGAGTCTAGATCCTGCCATTGCGTATGAGTCCTATTAGATCAGGGGTACTGATCTTCAGAAGGGCGATAACCATGGGGGTCAGACTAGGTCCTAACTCTGGTTCTGAGCTACCTGACCTGGCTGCCATTTGGGAAGCAATCACTTTCTGAAGGGTAGTTCTGCAGTGATAACTAGGAGGTCAAACTTGACCTCAGCTATTGGAAAGTGGATAGGGGTGAAAGATTAGTATAGACTTCTTCCATCCCTTGAACTGTGGTGTTGGGAGTCTTTGCTCTTTTCTTTTTTTAAATAAGAATAGCATTGAATTCTTAGGAAGCTTGAGAGACTCAGAATGAATCTGAATATATATACATCTGCTTTGATCCTAACCAGCACAAGGATCCCCATGAGAATCCCCAGGATTTAGAGTCAAGTGGCAAAAGACAGATGGGTTGTGGGTTAACCAGGCCTAACAAAGTTGTCATCAGATGACAACAAATATTCTGCAGCACTTACATCAGTAACTGCTAAGGGGTGGACAAGCAGAACTCAGCCAAGAAACCTAGGATTTGCAAATCAAGACACAACCATCTCTAAGTATGACTTGGCCCAAACTTAGAAGAAGATATCATCCTAGGAATCCACTCTATCATCTGCCTTCCTCCCCCGCCCCCCCCCCCCCGGGAAGATAAACTGGACTCTAACTATCAAGCTGTGCTGGCCTCCAGAAAAGTTACCTTCAAACATTAATGCAAGAGGGCACACGCCAGGGCTGACCAGAACTGGAGTTCCTCTTGACTCAGTGTGCCCTCCAGACCCACAACTGCTTCCAGCCAGGCTGAGGTTATAGATAAGAGAGGTTCGTGCTATCCCTTAGAAACTCTCATTCATAGTACCAGAAGGTTCCAGAGAGAATGGATATAAGAGTCTTATTCCCCAGGGAGGTTACTGAGGCACGTAACACTGTAGCATGTGACCTGGTTAAACACACACACACACACTCATACACACACACACAGTGATTATCAGTCAACACAGATTGGATGTTGGAGAAACTGCTCAGCTGATAAATTGCTTGACTTGTAAACAGAAAGTCCTGAGTTCGAGACCTAGAATCTATCTTAAGTGAACGATGACTGGGATACGTGCTTGTAATTCCAACACTGGGGAAGTGGGGGCCTGAGCTTACTGGTCAGTTAGCCTAGTCTAGTGAGCTCCAGGCCGGTGTGACAGAGCCTGAGAAGCGACAGATGACAGCACAGGCTGTCTGGCTGTCTTCTGGCACACACACACACACGCACACACACAGGACTCAGGTTAGCGTGTCTACCTGCACCTCCTTGCAAGCTGTGTGGGCTTGCATAGGAATCTTAGCCTCTCCGAGTTTCAGTTTCCGTACCTACAAGCAAGAGAGAAAAACAAACATCCAGTGAGCTGCTTTGCTGTGGGGATGAAATGAGTGTCTGCCGCAATATCGAAAGCTGCAATCCAGTTCTAGTGCTGACGCAGCAGCTTTCAATGACGCCCACCTGTTCTGTCACCATGCTCGAGAGTAGAAATCCAGGTGGGCCCACTAGTTCCCCAGGTAAGGACTTCTAGGGCCAAGATTAAGGTGGCAGCCGGGCTGAGCTCCGAAGGGAAGGCCCTGGGAGAGAGTCTACTTTCAAGCACATTCAGACTGTTGGCAGAATTAATTTCTCTGTATTTGGAAGATTAGGGTCCCATTTCCTTGGCAGCTGTCAAGTGAGTCCCTCTTTCCTTCTGATAAACATCTCTGTCTCATACTGTGTGGTGGGGGGTGTCCCGTGTGCATGTGTGTGAGTGTGGTGTGTGTGTGGCATGTGTCCATGTGTAAGGGCGGAATACCTGCACTAAGACAAAGACAGAGGACATTGCGTGCCCTGCCAGGCTGGTCTCCATCACAGTCCCTTGAAGCAGGGTCTCTGGCTGTTCTCGCAGCCTGACTGGCAGCCAGGAAGCCCCAGGTATTCTCCTGCCTCTGCCCTCCACAACCACACAGAGATTTTTAACACGGGTACTGGGAATTTAAACTCAGGTTCTTAATGATTACATAGCAATTGTCCTTGCCCACTGATCTGACTCCCTAAACCCACCCATATCTTTATCTAAAATCCCATCCACATATCTCTCTAATGCCCCTTTCTGTTACTACGTAGTGAACTCTCTCTATCTTCAAATGGCGCATGGTTTTCGTAGACTCTCCAACACCATCTCTCATAAGGTAAACTGAATTGCAACATTAGGCAGTCCCTTTGACATGAACATAATAACATCATCACGGAAGTAGAATTCCTGCATAGCAGTCACCTAGAGACAAGTATCAGAAATCCTGGTGGTCTTAGAGTTCTACCTAACGTAGTCATTTACAAAGACCCAGTGTTTGCTCTGTGCCAGCCTGAGCTCAGCACAGCAGGCGCATTATCACATAAAATATTTGCAACAAATGTGTTCTAGACACGGTGTCCAAGGTCTCGGGAAGATGGGAACGTCTATTCAGAGTAACAGTACGTTCCTAACAGGCTTGGTTTTAACTTGCATCTGACTCCAACTGGTAACTTTTAATCACCTTGCTCTGGCACATACCTGAAGCAGACCCTGCTCCCGGTGGTCCTCTACCGTAGGTGCCCATAATCAAGGGCTCGCGCATGTCTATTACCAAATTTCCAGACACTGGCTTGAAAAAATAATCGACTTGAACAACTGATTTCCAATCCAGGAATGCAAAAAGAAACACTTCTAACTGTGCAATCTTCAGTTCATTTCCTTGGCCAAACAGTGCTCTAATAATAGACCCAGAAATTAAACTAGACACCTAAGAGAGTAAAGAGGACCTGGCGCTTGCATTGCCCTGAATAGAGTTAGTGAGAGGTCTGTGTCGGTGGTCCCTATGACTTTGCTGAAGGATTTTAAATCTCAGCCAATGTGGTTTCTATCCATGGCTGACATTAAGCTTTGGGGATGAGTCAGAAGTAGTCTGGTGACCTCTAGAAGCCACCTCAGTGGCTGTGACCCGAGCATCTGCTTCTGCCTCCCAAGCAGCATCACCTGCAGTGGAAATCAAGGGAGGTTTTTTTTTTTTTTTTTTTTTTTGTGTGTGTGTGTGTGTGTGTGTGTGTGAAATATGCCATCTCTAAAGTAGAGCAAGGGGATGGAGAGATGGCTCCATTGTTAAGAGCAGAGAACCCAGGTACAGTCTCCACCACCCGCATCGGGCAACACACAACTCCTAGTAACTCCAGTTTCAGTGGATTTGTCAGCCTCTTCTGTCCTTCACAGGCAATACACATGCATACACACACAAGCACACACACACACACACAAGCACACACACACACTTTAAAAAAAAAACCTCGAACCAGCAGTGGGTCACAAAGGAAGCTGCCAACGATGCCATGATGTTGGGAAGGCGAAAAAAAAAATTCAGGTTTTTTTTTTTTTTTAAGCAAACTTATGTGACTGTTAGTTCTTATTGATAACAGGAAACAAGTTTGGTCACACTTCATTCATCCATCAAATCTACTCTTTCATATCTTCCACAAAATTTATGAGTCCTTGATACACCCTGCAGGATATCAAGGGTGCAAGAGTACAAGACAGATCTAGGCATTATCCCTGACTTTAAGCTCAAAGATGAGCAATTATAAGACAGGGTTGTCAGCGTTTACATGTGAACAGTCCAGAGAGGTGGAGGGACAAGAAGAATGAGCATCCAAGGTGGCCTGGGTGAGAGGAGAGGGTTAGAAAAATTCCTTCAGGACATGAGAGTTGAGCAGAGTTTTGAGATCCAATGAGATTTTACAGAAGGGCCAAGAGGAAAAATACATGTGACTATCCAGATGTTGAGTGAAGTGGACTGCATTCTGGAATCTGCAAGCATGGGTAGGTGGGCTTGGGAGCCACTGCAGAGTGGAAATGAGGTATGCAGAGACTCTGCAATGACATTGGTGTTGCCTAAGACAACCAGTGAGTGTCTCCTGCCCCTGCGAATGAGCGAGACTTTACACTGGGGATGAACATCCTCTGAAGCTCATTGACATTTCTATGTTTACGTTGTTTCATATTGATGTGCTTCACACTTTGCATGATGTGGGGAGGGCACACATGTGCACTGGCATGCATGTAGACGTCAGATGACAGCTCTGTGGAATTAGCTCTCTCCCTCCTCCTTTCCTTGGAACCTGGAGGTGGAACTACGGTTGCCAGGCGATACACAGAGTTCTTTGGCCTACCGAGTATATAGCCTGTCATTTTATATTTTTCTTAAATAACGCCAAGAAACATAGGAGTGGAGAAAAATGCGGAAGGACTGGATAGGCACCAAAGCAACGTCACTGCCTCAGACTTAGTGGTGGAGGTGGATTAAAGATCTAGAAAAGACCTCAAACACAGAGCCTCGGAAGACTCCAAGGTGGGGTGACAAAAACACTTCCCACAGCATTCACTCTCTGCCTGAGCAAGCGATGCTGTACTTGCTATGCTACTAAATATTGGGCCAGGCACTTGGGAAGAAAAGAGCTGGTGAGGAAGAAGTGTCCCTCCTTCAGTAGCTACCATTCTTGCAGCAGAGACAACACAAATAGTGGATCTCTTCTGCCGAGAACGAAGGTATACTATCTGCAGCTGTCCTGTTATTTCCTTCCTTCGTTCCTTTTCTTCTCTTTTATTTCTATTAAAACATCCTTAAAATTAAAAAAAAAATGTATGCTTAGCCTATTGGCTATAAGCAAGCACTCCTGGGGTTGGCTGGGCAAGTAGGATTTGAGACAATATGCTGGGACAGAGCAGCAAACACATGCAACGTCCTGGTGTGGGGAAGAGCATGGAGAGACACCAAAGGGGACAAAGAGACAGCAGTGCTGGGGCCAGAGCACAGACAGCCCCAAACTATGTTAAATTCCCATCAGCATCAGGGACCAGGCTCACAATGTAAGGAGAGATTCCAGAAGGCTAAGTCATAATATATACATCCATGGAATTGTCAAAACAAATAGGATTAAATTTAAAAGGAATTAAATGATGTTTATAGGGACGAGTGAGATGGCTCAGCTAATAAAGATGCCTGCTGAAAGCTCAAGGACCTTAATTCCATCCTCCAGATCATCATAGCAGAGGAGAGAATCAACTTCTGCAAGTTGTCCTCTGAATTCCACACTCACAAGGTGGTGCATACGCACACATGCACAATTAAATAAAATTAAATGCAGAATGTCATATATTATATGCACCCTGTTAAAACATGGTCCATTAATAATAATGGGGAGGGAAAGGAAGGGAAACAGAAGGAGAAAGAAATTATGACCACAGGAGAAAGAGAAGACAGAAATTCCAACCATCCTAACCCAAACCCTTGTAGAGCATTCTGAACTACACTTGTCAAATAGGGGCTGTTCAGTTAAGGCCACTTCATAGGATAAATGCATACACCCTGCATAGATGATTTGAACTGTAGAACAAAGGGAGTACTTGATGTGGGAGTGTCATATCAATCTGTTGATTTCATTGGTTAAGTAATAAAGAAACTACTTGGCTGGCTCTCATAGGTTAAAACATAGGTGAGAGGAGTAAACAGAACAGAATGCTGGGAGGAAGAGGAAGTGAGCTCAGACTCGACAGCTCTCATGCCCCGCTCCCGGGCAGACACATGCGATGAAGCTCCGACCCAGGATGGACGTAGGCTAGAATCTTCCCAGTAAGACCGGTGCTACACAGATGATAAGAAATGGGTTAGTCCAGGTGCGAGAGTTAGCCTAGAAGAGGCTAGATAGAAATGGGCCAAGCAGTGTTTAAATGAATACAGTTTGTGTGTTGTTATTTCGGGCATAAGCTAGCCAAGCAGGTGGCCGGGGTGCTGGGGACACAGCCCCGCCGCTCCTATTTCAACAAGTACTTCTAAATGCAAGAAGAAAAAGGCGGGAGGGGGAAGCAAGGGGAGAAAGAAGGAGGAAAAAAGGAAAGGAGAAAGGAAGGGAGGGAGGGAGGAAGGAAAAGGAAGGAAGGAAGGAAGGAAGGAAGGAAGGAAGGAAGGAAGGAAGGAAACTGGAATAGCAGAAAGTTCTGGTTTGGCAGACACAGGAAATCACCCAGGAGCATCCCTAACAGCATGAAGACATTCTGCTATGAATCCCCTCCAGCCCCACAGTGTGAAGTTTTAATTAATACAGCTATTAAATAAGGTTTTGTACCACAGTGTGAGGGCGCCTAGGGTGAGCCTGGCTGCTCCACTCTGGAAGACAGCCAACGGCAGGACCCCAGGAAGTCTTACTGGAAACCAGAACCAAAGTTGTCCAAAAATCTCTATCTCCAAGCGCTTTCACCTGAAAGCTTCGGCTTGCTCCCGGGAGCTTTATGTCTGCCCCATGTTGGCCTCCTCTGGCAAAGCCCTCAGCTTCTGGTCCCCAGTGGAGAGGACTGGTTTCTGGCTGCCAAAAGATGATGGCCAGTGGCTCAGCTTTTCAAGTGCTGCTGGGTTTATGATGTTAGCACTTACCTGCGCACTGTTGGTCTGCTAGAACAGCAGCCCTACCACCTGCTGTGTAACCCAGGAAGGCAGCCCCTGGGGTCTGATGGATGGAGGAATGGCTGGCTCAATCACAGTCGCCCAGCCCCTAAAGGGTTTCAATAATTTTTTGAATATACTGGAGCTTTGGGTTTTAATTAAAATTTTAATATGCATGCTGGAAATTTATTGATTCTGTGGTGGGAGGGTCTTGTATCTTGGATGCTTTTTGCTAGTTGTATTTTCACACAGGAGTTCCTGATGGGAGCTCCAATCTCATCTTCCAAGGAGGAACAGCTCTGCAGGAACACAGTAGCATTCCAGATCAGGAGGGGGACTACCTTGGAACAACTGGGCATATTTCTACATCTCAGAACTGGTCCTAAAGCTGACCACCGAGGAAGATACAAAATGTTGAAATTTGCACAAAACTCTTAAAACTAGATGCCAATGTGAAAATCATTTCTTCTTTTCTGTTACCATGGCTACCTGGGGGTCTAACCCCAAGGAAGGGTGTGCTAAGGAACTGGGAAGTTACTGCTAGAACCAATCTCCTACATGGACTGAAATTCCATAACTGAACTGAGATAATGGAGATTGCATTAGGTTGGTGCTTATAAAAGAAAGTTCTAGAAGAGTGAAGAATACCTTTCAATTACTCTTGTTAACTTTGTCAGTCATAAAACTCATTGGGTTCCAAATTTTTGGTTAAGATTCCTCCAAAAATAAATGGTCATTTCTTAAACTGAAGAAACATCTTTCCTGGTGAACAGGGGCTAGAAAATGAGCACTAATGTTCATTGAACAAGACAATAGCTATACAGGGTTGCAGTTCTCAACTGAACAATTCTGTTTCCCTGGGGACATCTGGCCAATTCTAGACACATTTGGTTATAACCTGGGGGTGAGGGAGGTTGCTACTGACATCCAATGGGAGTAGGGGGAGGCAGGGATGTTGCTCTGTGCCCTTCAGTGTGCAAATGGTTCTTGAACCTAAACACCAGCACTGTTGCATCTGGGAGCTCAGAGATGGAAGTCTGCAGACGGATATTAATTAGCGTGCCAGTTCCATCAATGGGGGCAAAACCCTACAAAATCAAATTAAGCAGGGAAGAGTTTGTTCAAACTGATGGCATTTAAGGGTACATGGTCCATTACGGTGCAGAGGGGATGGGGTGGAAGCCTCTGGCCACATTGCATCCATAATCAGGAAGCAGAGAGTTATAACATCATCCTATGAGATGGTGCTGCCCACATTCCCAATGGGGGCTTCTCTCCTCGCTTAGACCCCTCTGGGAACACCCTCAGACACATTGTAAGCTATTCCTGTCAAGCCGACATCACAAGGAACTGTCACTCCAACTGACAGGAGAGAGGGAAGCACAAAAGTGTCTGCCGTGGGAATCTGGTGCCGACTCTGCCACCAACTAATGGTGTGACCTTGAGACACAAGTTGATGCAGCGGCCAATGAATTTAGTGTATTTATTCATCCATTCTCCCAGCTTCTGGGAAATGGCATGCTCTAACCCTCATAAATAAAAAACAAAAGGGGTGGGCTTGGACCAGGAAGCAGGCAGTGTTCCAGGGACTGGAAGATCACCCACATGAAGGGGGCTGCTAGGTCTTCACAAAGAGCTGAACTTTTACTCCAGTGAGGCAATAGCTGCACATGGTGAAAAGTGTACACCAATTAATGTTTCAATTTCATCTTCCTAAGTAGATCTTCATCCTTCTCGTCCACCACACTGGCTCTCAACGTATTTATCGGATGACAGACTACGCTTCTTTCCGCCAAGGTTAGAAGACCCAGCCAGAAGAGAACAAGGGTGGAGAGGAGAACAATTAGGGGGCCTTTACATGGCTCCAGGAGAATATAGGAACCCTGTATCATTCCTTTGGTGACTGAACTGTGTCTTACGATGTAACCTAGTGATTCTCCTATGGCTATATATCCAAGAGAAAGGAAAACACAGTCACCCAAAAGTTAGTGTATGAGCACGCTCAACAACATGGTTCCCAGTAGACCAAGTGTAGGTGTAACCTATAAGTCCACCAAGAAGCAAACAGATAGGTTGGTGGTATGGCTCTGTGGAATAGCATGTGCAAAGCTTATGTGAGCCTCCGAGATCAATCTCCAGTACCCCCAAACTGAAAGAATAAACAAGCTGAGGTGTGGATTAGTTAATTTCCTCTTGCTGTGCTAGAACTCCAAGGTGGAAGAAACTGAGTGAAGAAATCGTTTATTTTGGCTTATGGTTCCAAAGTCTGTGGTGACTGGGACAGCACAGCAGACAGTAATAGGTATGGCAGCTGGCTGGAACAGGTTGCCGGGAGCTCACATCTTCAACTGCAAACACAAAGCAGAGAGAGTTAACTGGGAGTGGCTTGAGGGTTTAAACTCTTAAAGCTTGCCCCCCCCCCCGCCCGTGAAACGCTTCCTCCTGCAAGATCATACTTCCAAAACAGACGCAAACTCTGTCACCATCGGGGGGACCAAGGTTTCAAATGCTCAAGTGTTTGGGGGGCCTTTCTCCTTGAGACTGCCACAGGATGCACATAGAGAGGAGAATATTGTTAACCATTAGAAAGAATGACAAGTTACAACAGGAGTAAATCCCTAAGATGTCAGAAAGAGACCACCACAGAGGCCTAGGGAGTATGTGATTCCATTCCTAGAAATGTCCCCAACCAGTGCATCTGCAGAGAAAAAGAAGTTGATTGATGGTCACCACAAAAGTGATCCCCCAATAGATAGGGTGGTTTTAATGGGAATGATGAGAATGTTCCAGATTGGCGCAGAGGTCATGGCTCTCAGCTTTGTGAATGTGTTAATGGACCACACAATTATATGCTTCAAGTGGGTGTGTCCGGTGGTTTCTGACTTACATGCCAATAAGGATGTCTTTTTTGTGTGGTCCGTGTATGTATGTGTGTGATAAGCATGTGTGTGTGTATGTGTGGCTGTGCACTCCCTCATATACTTGTGCAAAGTCCAGAACATCAGGTATATCCTGTCTCAGTCTTCCCCTTATCTTCTTAAGATGGGGTCTCTCATTGGCAGCCAGTAAGCCCCAGTGAATCCTGTATCCAACCCCAAGTGGTTTGCACACCCAGTTTGCTTTGTCAGTGTTAGGCATTTGAACTCATGTCCTCCTAACTGTGCAGCAGGCACTCTTACCCACTGAGCTATCTCGTAGCCTCGAAGCTATTTTTTGAAGAAAAGTAGAGGAAAGAAATGATGAAGGCATCTGACTTAACTTCATCTTGACAATGTTCTTCTTGAATCGCTATCCTTAGTGACAGTTTGCTTCCAACTGAATGGAAAATAAAACTTGGGAGATGATGTTGCTTTGTAAAGAAAATTTAAGCCTGTTTCTTATGTGTCAACATTTCCAGACTCCGTGGCCAGAAAACTGTTGCCTTTGACCCCAAGGATACTGACAAAACAATTAGTTTCAGTCCCATAAAGTCTCAAAATTTCAGTTTCTTGTGGAAAGGGTGTGGTGTGTTGTGGCAGCTGGCTTCCCCAGGCAGTCTTCAATGTACAGAAAGAGAAGTACCCTGTTTCCTTTACTGAGAAACTTATCTGACCTCTTCATCCACACAAGTACGACTTCTGGTAAAATCAAAAATGAAAAGAACATTCTTTTGTGCTGATGAAAAATGAAAATTGAAAAAAAATGAAGAAAGACCCAGGGACACGTAATTCATCATAAGGAGATGTCAAGTTTTCCTTGTGTCATCTTTTGGGGGAGGAGAGAGTTTAATCTGTTTTAAATTATAGTGATGGAGAGCGAACATGTTTTGGTCCTCATAAGAGTCTTCAAGGCTAGAGCAGAAACTGATCTCGAGATGTGGAAGTTTCCCTGAAATCCAAAAACTACACAGGATCTATGCCTCCTTATAGCCCCTGTGGTGTCTAGTTTTCCAAATTATTGATCTTATTCATTCATCCATTTGCTCATTCATTCACTCATTCAAGCATCCATCCATCCATCCAACCATCCATCCATTTATCCATTCATCCATTTATCTATCCATCTATCCATTCATTCATCAATCTTTCTACTCATTAATTTATTCATCCATCTATCCATTCACTCAGTACTCTCTTTGCTACTGTACCCTTTTGGGAATGTGATGATAAGACACCATTCGTGCCCTAAAAGAACTTACAGATCTACAGAGAAACACATAATAGTTATTAATTAACTCTGTAAAGGAGCTATGAGAAGTGATAGAAAAGCATTGCAGGGGCTGAGGGCAAAGACCAAAGGACTTTGAAGGAACCTAGTGATTTAGAACATTCTTGGATTCAAGTAAGATGGCATATGGTTCTTGGAACTCTCACAATGAAGTTCTTATCTCTTTCAGGGAACATCTGTAGATGAGGGTCAGGGAATGGCTCCAGATTTGATGTCCTAATTAGGTTCTGTCTTCAGTAACCAGTTGCTTCCTTTACTCCAATTATTTTTTTAATTTTACATAGTGTGTGTGTGTGTGTGTGTATCAGAAGACAACTTTTGGATTTGGTTCACTTTGGCTCATGTGGAGCCCAAAAATTGAACTCAGGTTGTTTGGCTTGACAACAATCACCTTTACCAGCTGAGCCATCTCCCTAGCTCAATTACGTTATTCTTCCTTCTCCACTGAATTTTCTTCTCCCTCTTGACTTGTATGGGAAGGCTGTGAGGTGGTTGCATGACAGCAATGCATGCTGCTACCTGCATTCACCAGACTACAGCGCCTGCATAAGCCAGGCATCGGAGGTGATTGTGCAGAAGTAAAGGAAGTGGGGTGGATTAGGATTTCCTTCATCTTCCAACATCAGCAGGTCTGCACAAGCCAGATGTGGTGGCGCTCCCCTTTAATCCCAGTACTTAGGAGGCAGAGGCAGGTGACATCTATGAGTGAGAGGCCAGCCTGGTCTATAAAATACATCTCAACCTGGGCTCCATAGTGAGACCCTGTCTCAAGAACACCACCAAGTCTACACAAGAGTTAACTGGGGTTAATCTCCTGGGATTTTGCAGAGTTGAAGTTAGCCCTCAACTCCCACCATACAAAAAAAAAAGGGTGGTTTGGGGGCAGATCTGGGCTCAACCAGACATAGTCACTGGCCTTGGTTTCCCAGCAGGCCTGACACTGAGGAGGCAGGCTTTGTTTTTGAAACCTGTACTGCCGCCCTCACACAGCCTAGTCATCTTGACTCCTTGGTGTGGGTGGATGCTCACCACAAGCTGATCTGAGCCCCGGGTTCCTCGCCACACAACACTCCCTTGCACGTCCCTGAGAGACTTAGCATGTATACTCTTTTCATGGGGCCTTTGTGGTCTCCACTTTAGCAGGTGTCCCATCATGGTTCCCAGTGGCAGCGGTGTGAGTTCTGCCTCCCAGTTCAGGAAAATGCACAGTGGGTGCAAACAGGGAAGAACCCCAAGCCATGATGCCTCTCATCATCCCAAGCCAACACCCAACTTCCTGGCTGCTGGCGAGAGACCACA
This sequence comes from Microtus oregoni, assembly GCF_018167655.1. Classification (NCBI taxonomy): domain Eukaryota; kingdom Metazoa; phylum Chordata; class Mammalia; order Rodentia; family Cricetidae; genus Microtus; species Microtus oregoni. The sequence goes on from NW_024543063.1 coordinate 38,107,055, forward strand.
AAGGGAGCTGGCTGCCAAGCCATCCCATGCGAAAACTTAACACGTTTAATACAAAAGTAACTGAGAGCAAATAAAGCAGAGGACCCCATAAAGTCTACAGTGTGGACTGACATATCCCCGCTGAGCAACTTGCCCCTTTAAATTCCAACTTCAACCCAGTCAGGGCCTGGCTAATTAGTTTTATGTGCTGCACAACAGTTGCGGGGGAGAGGTCATTTGGGTATATAATTTTCTCTCCCTTTCTAAACCACAAAACTTCCTCTGTGGAGCAGGCTTCAACTTCCGGTTCTCTGAAGCAAAACAAGCTGAGTCACGTGTTTCTATGAATCCCCACCTAAAAGTTCAGGATTAATAGCCACAGCAGTGGTCGTGTTTGTCCGTGGAGCACACAGGTGCAGGACTCTGCATGGATCTTACCTGTCATGGAGGGTCCCCGAGATATGGGCCACCCATGCCATACATAAGGAAGCCACATCTCACAGTGGCTTACAATGAGGCCATGCAGATGGCAGGAGAGAATATAGAAGGCCATGTAGATGGTGGGATGGATATAGGCCCAAAGTTAGGAGACCTTGGACCTTGACCTGGACCAGGGTGTGGGCAAGGGATGTTCTTTCCTAGAAGACATTTCAAAGGAATTAGACAGAAGTCAGTATCTATAATAACAAACTACAGATGAATATGTGACTCCATTAAAATGAACAGCTTCCACTGTAGGGATAATAGTCCTGCAGGTATCTTGGAATTTCCCAAGACGCAAATCAGGAGAGAGAGAGAGAGTCAGAGTTGCTAGTTTTAACGTCTCTCCTATGCCAGAAGCTGCCACACTCTGTCATGAAAAATTTAAAAAACAGTTTTGAAAAAAAAAATGTGAATGGATGAGCTGATGGTAGACTTCTAGTTGAGAAGGTTTTGTGACCCTTCAACAAAATGCCAAAATTGTTCTGATGAGCAAGAAAAGCCTGGAGAGATGGAAGAATTCTTCCTGAAAGTCTCTTGGGAGTCAGTTTTGTTTGTTTGTTCTTGTTCTTTTTGGTTTGGGATGGTTTTCTGAGTCCCTTGGCTAACCTCAAACTCACTGTATATCCAAAGATGGCCTTGAACTCATAATCCTCCTACCCTCACTTCCTATGTGTTAGGATTGTATGAATGTAGCATCATTCCTGGCCCATATGAGCACTGGATCCATTACATAGATCTGTGCAGAAATCTATAGTATCGGAGGATCAGTTAAGACAAGACAGAAGCATTGTCTCTCCCAAGCTGCGGGAAGCCTGGGTGCTGAATGTGTGTCAGGGCTGTGTGACTCTGTGACTTATTTAGGGACAGACATCCTTATCCCTAGCCTTCCCTGGCTCATCCTCCCATAAATTGTGAAGCACAGGGCATCGCACAGACCCAGCTGTTTCAGTGCTTCGTGGACTCCCCCAGTGTCTCTGTCTCCACTCTCTGTCTCTACAGAATCCCAGTGTGAGCACAGAGCTAATCCCTGACTTACTCTACCCTGGCTCTACATCCCTGCTTTTCTGTTCCTAGCATCCTGCCCTGTGATAGAAGAAAGCTGGGTTAAGCCTCCACAGGTAAAAACTCAGCAGTAAAGGCATTTGCAGTTAGAATAGTTCACAACATGGGAAAGAGTCAGGTGACCAGCAGGTGGGATGTCATCCCTACTAGCTGCACATCAGAAGAGTGAAGATGTTGGGGGTGTCCATCAACAGCTCGTGTGACATTTGTTTGAGGGGCACACACTTCTCTCTAGGCTGGGTTCAGAATACATCTTTACACTTTTACCAGAATGACAGATTTCACTCCAAATGGTTCTCATGGAAAGACAGAAAGCTCATGGAGAATGAGCCACTGATCTGTTCTTTCATCGTTGATATGTGGGTATCATTGACAAGCCTTAGGAGTGCTCAGAAGAGGCCTCAGGAGACTGTATTATTTCATAGGTGAGATGGGACAATGACAGTACATTCAATATTTGGGCAATCAGAGTAAGTATCAGGAAAAGTATATATATATATATATATATATGTGTGTGTGTGTGTGTGTGTGTGTGTGTGTGTGTGTGTGTGTGTGTATGTAAATGTCTATACATACATACATACATATCACATGAGAGTTTCACTTTTGAAAAACACCACCACAAAATGTAACTGACTTTGGGCATGGAGGAACATATCCACCATAGCTTAACTTTCTGTTCAAATTTTCAAGATAATGTTTTATTTAACAAAGGAATAAAATAACACTACTTTGGAAGGTTTCACTAAGAACCCACTCCACATATATTCTAAAGGGCTAGTTCTCTTATTTCCAAGAAGTAAAAAGGTGTGTCTAGAAGATATTTCAAAGAAGTTCAAAAGCTACTCTTGCCCTGATGTCATTTTTTCACATTCCTGTGGAGCTATTTACGGTGTTTCTAAATTCTGCATATAGTAATGATTAGGTAGGTGGATGGACTGATGGATAGATGAGGGGACAGAAAGACAGACAAAGGATCTGAGGGAAAGGTGAGTGGATGGATGGAAGGATGGATGGATTGAGGAACAAATGGGTGGATAGGCAGGCAGGGAGGCAGGCAGGTGAGCAGGTGAATGGACAGGTAGATGGATAGGTGGGTGGGTGGATGGATGGATGGATGGATGGATAGATGGGTGGATGGATGGACAAATGAATAGACATGAATAGAAAGACAAGAGATCAAATGGGTGGGTGGATGGGTGTATAGATGAGTAGATAAAATGATACAGAGATGACAGCCTTTTTAACCCCTTTTCTTGAGACTATCACAAGGCATTACATACAACAAACTGCAGTTGGTGAAGATGTGACCTGTGATCTCAAGAACACACTCACATGTCACACCTTTGCATGTCTGAGACTTGGGATGAACTCAGCATTAATTGACAGACTTGACTATTGTTTGATCTTCAAAGTGTTGGTATTTTAGGGTCTCCTGCGTGGCTTTGTGCATAGAGCAAGCACAAAAAAAGGCACAAGAGAGGCAGTGTGACTCTAGAAAGTCTCTGAAAACTCTGCAGTTAGTAGGTGGGAACCCAAGAGCGGGGCCAGGGAACTGTGCATGAGACCTTCTTTCAGGGTTCATCATTAAATAGTCGATAGACGAGAAAACCTTCTTACATTGAGTGTCCCCAATTCCTTGCTCACCTCCACCTACATTGCTGGCCTGATATGTAGTATGAGTCCACTGTGGGTGGAGTCATCAGTTTCAAGGGAAGCTAACTTCTGTAAGGGAGGCCCAGTGTCAAGAAAGCCTGTGATAAATTCATGATGAACACCTAACCTCAAAAGCCTATCCTCATAGACAAATAATGCAGATGGAGTGGTCCTCCTCTCTGACTTCGCACAGGAGGCTGTGCTTTCCCTGAAGCAGAGATGTTTTATGATGATGTGAAAGCCTCCTTATTCTCTGGGTCTTCTCCATGCTCTGTGGAGGAAAAGACCCCATGATCTACAACCTTGGTGCTTTGTGCCTTGGATGTTGTTCTTCCCTTAGCAACAGAATCTTTCTATAAAGAGTTCTGAATTTCCCACTCCATTCTTCTGAGAGAATTCCAACCTATTCCTAGTCATGCGGGACCTTCTGGGGCCTGGGATCTGATTCAGCTGGAACAAGGACACAGACATCAAACCAGAGATCCTGTTCTGGTCACTCACAGAGCGTGGAAAAAAGGAGTAAAGGGGCAGCTGTGGAGAGAACTAGCAGGAACCAAGACATAGAAAAGGCTTTGTGTTTTGACTGGGGTAGACACAGTTTGGTAAAATTGCACAAAGAGAAACACACGGACACACATACCTACACAGAGAGAGAGCACACGAAACTCATGTAAGATGGGGAGGTTGAAAGAATGTCAGACTCCTGGCTTCTACTATTGTACAAATGCAACGCAATATGTGAGGCCTGGGAGAGGCTGGTAAAGGAACCCCGAATCTGCCCAGGCAGTTGCTTACAACTACATTGGACCCTTCGCCCCAGCATTTTAAATATTGAGATGCATCTTTAGCCATGCTGTATGGTCAGTCACAAGTGCCAAGCCAGAGCGTCCACTGAACAGAACAGAGGTGTGTCAGCCACTTGGCTTAGCAATGAACTCACAAAGACGCTCTCTCCAGGGTGGACTTCTCCCAGAAGTAAAGGAGTCTGTCAGTCTGACAAGGAGGAAGATGGGCTAAGATACACCTGCCAGGGAGCTCCTGGTGTCTGCAGGTATCGCTGCTAGAATAGCTACAGACTTTGATAACAGATGAGGAGTAGGGTACAGAAGCCTCTGGTGCACCTGCATCAGTATCTACAGGGAGAAACATTCCAGAACCCCAAGTGGGTACCTGAAAACAGACAGCAAACACATGCTGGTGGACACGTTTGGGATGTAAATCCAAAGCAAACAAAATGCACGGGCTTGTGCAACAGCTAAGAAGGACGGCACTGCAGCTCCTTGCAGCTCAGTTTTGGGGAACAGACCTCTCTGACGGTAAATTCCAATAAAGTTGGTGGGTGTTGCACTAATGACTGTACTCTGAGTCACCTATAGGGACTTATAATCACGCAAGGATTACGCACTAGGATGGCAGAGGGAGATGTCAGCAATTCTGATTCGATGGGAACCTGATTTCAGAAGCAATTCTATAATGACTCTGGTGCTTTGGTTAAGGGTCTCACAATAATACTCAACTCTGAGATGAGGGCCAGGAGAGAAGTGAAGAAGTATAGGGTTATTTATTACCTTGATATTTGTACCTTGGAATAGGGGAAGAGATCACCAACCCCACTGATACAAAAAAAAAGCAAAGTGTGTGTGTGTGTGTGTGTGTGTGTGTGTGTGTGTGTGTGTGTACACGAGCGTGCACGCGTGCACATGTATCCATGTTCAGGTTAGCACATCAGTGAATATATGTGCATCAGTGTGTATGTACCTTCCTGTGGAGGCCAGAGGTCAACAACATGGATACTGTTCCTTGGGCATCATCCATCTTATTTGATATAGGGACTCCAGCTAACCTAAAGTTCACCTAGCAGGCTAGCCTCGCTGCCCATCATGCTGCAGAGATCCATGTGTTCCTGCTGGAATCCAGGGCCAGGATTCCATGAGCAGAGAACCAGATGCAGCTTTCTGCATGAGTTCTGGGGATCAAGCGCAGATGCTCACACTTGCACGGCTAGCACAGCACTGGCTGAACTCCCTGCCCCCTTTGCACCTCAGTGCTCAGCCAAACCCAACTGGCAGAACAAAACATGTTTACGTGGCACTGATACCAACTTGGGGAGGATTCGGCAAATTCCCCAAAAGATGAAGAACATTCTTACAAAGAGAGAGAGGGATTAAAAATCTCTGTGTTCCCTTCACTCTTTTCTTCCCTTTCCCACCAAGAGCATCCAGGAAGGCAGTGGCCGTGGCACAGGGTCAACCTGATATCCTTATACAGAGACCAACATCAAAGGAAATGCCTGAGTTTGGGCTCTTCCTTCTTCCTCACTCCTTGAGTCCTTTTGCGTTTCTTGGGAGGCAGAAAGTCACGCAGGGATGTTACAATAATATGTTGTGGTAGCCGGAACAATGATCTCCAATCAAAGGACTCATTGCTGTGCACGTGAAACAAATCATTTGGTCAGCTGGCCAACACTCACTGGGCACCTCTCAAATCCCCATACTGAGATGGACCACTTACCACTGCCAGCCATGGCATGACCATGACCTCTTACTGTATCATCTCATAAACTATTACACTATTTACATGAGTCTACACTGCACACTGTCACGCCGGGTCATGTTTGAGGCCAGGTTTACTATCTGCTTTCTTGACTGTCTCCTTACAATAGATTACCAAGGGTTTTAAGAGTGTGAACTTTGCAGCCATGTCTGGAATCAGAACTGCTACCATTCACTCCATCACCCGATGTAAGAAAAGCCCTCATAGGGGGGACCTACAGGGAAACCAGGGAGTACCTTCGCTTTGTCTTTGGTTAGCAGGGAGCAGTATTGACATAAATATAGGGCTATTATGACTGCCCAATGAGTTCAAACTGAGGTCAAGGCCTGGTGAGTATCAGATACCTGTTGGCTGTTAGTAATGTTGTAATTTGGTGGCTGGCTCCGTCAGATCACTTAGGATACAGTTCCCCCTGGCTCCCTGAGTATAAAGCTCAGATCATTCCCCAGGTTCCTGACCCTCTCACTTTCTGAGTCCAAGTCTGAACCAGTCTGACATGTCATCCCTTTGCCATAGGGTCAGGCTCAGAGATGTGCATATGAGCCAACAGATGAGCCAGCCTGTTGGCACCCAAACCATGACTTTGATGACCCTGACTAAAGCCTCTCCTCACTCCCTGGACCCAGTTTTGGAGGGCTTAGGGTCAGAGTGGCTCTAGCCATCTTGATCACATGAAGGTTGTCTTTACTGGAACTCACATAGATGGAGAGAAGCCAGTTCCAATGATAACACTTGATGCCTGTCCCCAGTCAGCCCCAAGTTCATCTCTATCCCTGAACCTTTGGATCCTATGCCGTCTGATGGTTGCATAGCATTGCTTTATACATAGGGAGACCCAGAGACAGAAAAGTCACACGGACAGCACCTGCAAGATCACATACCAAAAACCACAGCCCTGCCTGGCTGCGATTCTGTGCTACTTCCAAAGGGCCATGCTGTGTGACTCTTGAAAGGGTCAGAGCTAGCATCCTGGGGACCTAGAGAGCCGAGATGGCAGTACAGTGTTCACAGATGCTAAGAGCTTTGGGTGCAATACTGCCCATGAGCCGTGCCTGGAGGAATGGGCAGGATCTGGACATGTTGAAATGGGGACAGGCCTGGTATTACAAAAGAAGTCTTACAAAACCGTGTCTGTGCCTTGAAGCCCCAGGGAAGCAGCTATGATGCAAAGTTGGAGCGGAGCCCTCCCATCAGCAGGCACCTTACTTATACCCAGATGCTTCAGCATATCCCTCCGCGCACCCAGCCATGCAGGCCAGCAAGAGGGACTGTATTCTGTCTTGGCTCCTGGACCTGTGCATCTCCATCATACTCTCCTGCTTATTCCACCCTGGAAAGATGTAGGCTATGCAAGGAACCAAAGGAGTATTCTGGTGATGGAGGCACGGGCCAGTTAGACAGGTGGGAGGCGAACACGAAAATTGTCTTGTGACTGAGTGGTTGACCACCCTGTAGTTATCCAAGTTGTCTTTCCTGGAACATTCTGGCTAGGTTATTTTATGCAAGATCAGAGTGATCATTTGATAAGTCACTCATTTGATAAGCATATCTTGAGCGCTTACTGTATACCAAGCACTTGCAGTGGGTTCATGAAAAGAAGAGACAAGAGTTGCTCTGATGGCTAGGGTTCCAGGTGCTCGTGGGGGTAAAAAGCTAACAAGACACCATTAGGACTCAAGGCCAGAGTCTTCCCTGTGTGACTGGCCTAGTGTCTTGAGAGGCACTATTCAAAAGGACTTGATAAGGCTTCTTTCTTACAGAAACCCTAGGATCCGAGGAAAGATATAGATGAACCGGTAATTAGGACTGCAGGCAAGAAAGGTAGAGCACTCAGAATTCTAGGTGTGGGAGACCCTGAGGTTCAGGAGAGAGAGAGTAGGGGAAGGGGAGAAGGGGAGGTGGTCTTTTTCCAAGTTCTAGTGTACTCTGAAGTCCATGCTGGGAACTGAATGCATGCAGTCCCTGGTACACACTGAGAGAGTATGCTCTCCTGTACTTACCCCACAAAATGCCAAGCACTTGGTACCTATGTATGTCATACTCATAAAGCCCCTGTCTACCTCTGATTGAGGGAGATGCTGATGTTCAGGTAAGACACTTGCCCCAGGATTATTGGGATTCTTAGGTAGGCTTCTCGGCCCTAGGAAAAGCAGGATTCCCACCAGGTCTAAGAAGTAACCGGCTGGTGATCCATAAGAATCCTTGAGGTTCTTGGTTGACCCAGTACTGCCCAATGTTCAGAATAATATCTGCATACATAAGCTGTTTATCAGCTTGGAGATTCATAAGGTGTGGTCCTGCCACTCAGACTTCACCTAGATGGTGACTTCAAAGAGTCTGTCTGACTTGGTCCTTGTCACCTATGGACATTCTGCGGTGGTTCATCCTGTTTATGGATGATAATTTTGGTTACCTGTCTCACCGTGAGCTCTGGGGACCTAGAGTGGGGACATGGCCACAGTATCACCCAGTATAATTCTTAGCCAATCTAGTCCTTTTGTACCCTAAAAGAGGAGCTAGAAGAAGGCAACCAGGAAGGCATACAACATGAACAGTGTCCCCTACTCCCCCGCCAACTCCTTCTGCCCCCTAGCTTGCTAGATCACTGCCTCATGTCCAGAGCCACCAATCGTATCTTGTCCCTGCTTTACTACTCCTTGAGATCAAAGGCACAGGTCTCTAAAGAGTCCCCTCCATTCTCCTGGGCCCCAAGGATCCAGGGCCAGGTCTGCTGACCAACGTGTGCCAAACTCTCTTGGGCACAAGTTAGACATAGGTCATAAATAACCTACGGACTGTTTGCTGCTCTCTCTGAAAAGGAGGGGAAGTATGAGCCTCAGAGGGGAGGTTTTGCAAAAACTGCATATTTAGGTTCCTTTAAGAGACCAGCAGAGAGACAAGCTGCATTCAAAGGCAGGCACGTGACACTCAGAGCTCTTCTGTTCCAGAAAATGCCTTGGAGCCTCCAGCCCTCAAAATTGGTATCAGGAAAAAGCAGGAGAGCTGGTGATCTAAGCAAAAGCAAAACCAGAGAGGAGAAACGGATCTCCAGTGAGCTGTGTCACCCGCCCAGAGCTCTTCCAGGGTTTAGCTGTTTGCTATTAGTCTTGGGGATCCCAATCTCAGACAAACGCCGTGCACTTTGACTAGGAAGACTCAGGCTGCCGTGAAATGTGGAGGTATCACGATCTATGCTCCAGTAGAAAGTTTTACCTATGCCATCCAAAGCAGAAGTCATTTTAGAATCTATCAGCAAGATACATGTCTGACACCCAGATGGAGCAATTGAATAAAGTCATCACAATAGGGCTGGGTGATAACTCACTTGGTAAAGTGCCTGTGTGATTTCCCCCAAACCCACATTTTAAAAGAATCCATGCACAATAGCACATGCTTGTTGGGAGACAGATACAATTCATTTCTGGGGCTCACTGGCCTGCCAGTCTAGCCTGCCTGGCAAGTGCCAAGCCAATAATAAATCCTATAGACAATTAATGAAGCTAAGAAGAGAGAATCAGTCTTCTCCAGGGTTTGAGTCCCTGCTCAGTTATCCAGTCCCATGCAGTGACTCCTAAATACAGATATATGCGAACAATAGTAAATTATCTTGGCAGGTGTTGTTTGTGTGTGTGTGTGTGTGTGTGTGTGTAAGTGTGTGTGTGCATGTGTAAAACAACAATAATTAAAGAATAAGAGGACATGTACTTAAGAAGAGAGGACCTAGGAGAGTTGGAAGAGAAGAGGAAAAGAGAAAATAATATAAATACAGTATCCACACATAAAATTCTCCAAAATTTTTTTGAAAATTTTTAATTAAAAAAATACCCTGTCTCAAACAGCAAAGAAACAAAGCTCATGACATCCAAGGAATAACAGTTAATATTATCTTATAGTCTCCATACAAACATTTGTATACCCACTCACAAGCATCTGGACAGATACATGTGTACACACACACACACACACACACATACACACACACCATAATTATCAAACAAGCTGCTCCAGTTTAAAATGCCCACTAAGGGATTTGAATGACCCAATGGATCACTTTTGCAGTTGCTAAGGGATTAGGGAGGGACAGACTCTCCTGGGAAGCGCAGGACTTTGGCCCTTCAGTGTTGGCATTTCAACAGAGTTAGAAGAACCTCAGAGAAACAACCATGTGTATAGCTCTCCCGTGTCCCCGGTCTGTACCAGACATTTCCTGGGCACAGTCTCCGACATGCGGGGTATACTGATCTGGTTCAGACAGGCTAAGTCATTAAAAAAAAAAAAGCAAACATGAATCTCATTTGCAGCTGACTCAAAGCTGGGAAGCAAATTAAAACTAGTCAACAACACATTCTTATCCAAAGAGACAAGGGGAAGCAAGAAAAAGGCTGAAGTGAAGAAGAGGGGGCCTTCCGGAACTGCTGTTCATTTCTGCATGTAAGGTCAAAACTATGAGCATATGAAGGGATACATAGGACACACAGGAGATGTGAGAAGTGGCCTAGGGCCTGGGTCAATCACCACACATGTGATACCAGTCCCTGGAGTTGCATGTCTGATGGAGAAGCTTGAGAAATGCTGGTATGTAGTAAGGGCAGGCATGCTGTGACCAGGGAGGCTGAGTGTCACACTTGCTGGGTGATGGGAAGACAGCCTGGGCAACTGGGCTTAACTCTGGGACTTGAGCCCTCAGAGGACAGCAGCGATCACGTGGTCTTACCTGGGAGATGGCAACCAGGGGGCATGGCCCTTAAGAGCGAAGCAGAGGTACAAATGCTAGCTGTCTGTTTAGAAGAAGCTAAAAGCAGGGGACAGGTGTTGATTTCCCCAGGACCCTGCAGCCCATGAGAACTTTATCAATACACATGAGCATATGAATATACTCATATTCATGAGTATACAGTCAAAATGAATATACAGAAAGGGAGTTGACCCAATGCTAAAAGAGAAAACACGAAGCAATTTTAAATTTTTTATTAAATATTGTGTGTGTGAGTGTGTGACATGGTGCGGTGCATAGGGGCATGCACACGCCCATCTTACCCATGGAGGCCAGAAGATGCACTTCGAGAGTCGGTCCTTTCTTTCCACAGTTAGTTCTGCGGATGGAACCTAAGACATCAGTCTGGCATAGCAAGTGCTTTTACCCACTGAGCTATCTCCCTGGCCCAACAGTCAGCGTTTTCACAACCTCAGAAACTCTTGAGAAAATGGATGGGCCAGACAGAAGACAAAATTGACAGACCGTGAGCATGCTCAGAAGCAACCAAAGACATGTTAGAATTGCATGTGGACTCCTGTAGGTCTTGGGCACTTTGGGTTCCATGGATCTTTCTCAATAAACAAAAAGATGATAATAATAATAATAATATACTTTCTGCCTACACCACTGTGGTAGCAGTTCTGATGCATGCTAAATTAATATTCCTTTCTTTTCTTCTGGTTTGGAAAAAAGCTCACATGGTTGTTTCTGGGGGCCACAGCAGCCTCTGGCAACACATCCGCTCTACCCATTGAGAAAGGGTTAAACACCTTGGCCTCCAGTGGGATTCAGTCAGGTAAATTCTACTTTCAAACAGAGTAGCACCCAGAGTCCACTTTAAGATCCACGCAGATGGATTCTGAAGAGAACACCAAGAAGGACCCATGTCCACACTGTGATTCCATTCTCTAAGGCCCAGACTCCAATACCCTAACTATGACAGAGGCTGACGCCCAAAGTCAAGAGCCACAGCCCGAGGTGGAAATGAAGCCTAGCAGCTCTTTTGTGCACTGTCTTATTTCTACTTACACACTTAGTCAACAGAGAATGTGCAGCCGAGGCAGAGGCATGACAAATAAAGCATGATAGGACCTATCAATCTAACTTTAGTTATTATCTGAGTGGGGACGAGGAACCCTCTGGGTGCCTTCACAGAACAGCAGCAGAGAACGCTCCAGGGCACCCATGATGCACCAGGAACAACAACAATACAAAACAGAACCGGAAAGGACCCCCTTGCCTCAGGCCCCAGCCAAACTCGAACAGAAACAAGTTTAGTGCCTCTAAGCCCAATTGGCGTATGCTAGAACTGCATTGCACTCCTAGGTTAAATGGCTTTTAGACGCCTCTGGAACAAGGGCTTAGCAGCACCCTATGACCAGGTGAACAGCGCTTCACACGACTGACCCTGCCACCAAGATGTCCCGAATAACTAACCAAGAAAGGCCCGGGCTGCCTAAAGATTCTTCTTATCGTGTGTGCATTCTATACAGTCCCCTTGCCCCCTGCTCTTCTAAAAAATCCAGTTTAAGTTGAAGAAAATAAAAATCTTTGAAGGACTGAAGGCTTTGGAGCTAAATTCCTCCCTTCCCCATATAAGTGAGAATTGGATCAAAAGGGATGGAAATGCAAGGACGGAGAACAAGCAGTCTCTAATTGAAAAAAAAAAAAAAAGCGGGGGAAAATCTAAGGAAATGGCTGTGCCTTGACAAAAGAAAGGGCAAAAGAGAGTCAAGTGTGGAAATCTGTTAATTTGGAATGTCAAGAGCGGGGAGACGAGCTCCAGCGTTTTTACATCTCTGCCCACCGTCTGAAACCCAAAGAAACCCTTTCATTCCAGTAGTCGTGTGTCCCCAAAGCAATTTATTAAATTAAAGCCTCCATCTGCCAGGCCATGCCTGGGGTCCGCGGGGTGCAGAAAAGGAGGAGTGATGAGCAAAACCTGCTGCTTTGGCCCGGGGAACAGCAGAGTTTTCCACAGCTCAGATCGACCACGGAAGGCCGGGTGCAGATATTCCGAGGAAGAAGTCTGAAGAGGCAAAAACCAATGACATAGGAAGAAAATAAGCGGAGTCCCCAAGCTCTGTCATTACTACTAATGTACTTTCCCAGTCCTCACCCTCCCAGGCAGGAGACATGACGATATTCGCTGTTTGCTGAGAACCCATGCTTTCTGTGAGCATCCTCCAATAAATAAATAACCTTAGCATTGTTTGAAGAGCCGAGAACCTTCTGCCATTCTCCATCCCTGCTCCTCACAGTCCCCCATCTGAGTGTTAGCCTTGGAAAAAAGCCTGGGAGTCTCATTTGTCTACCCTTTGCTTTCGCCAATGGCACTAGAGAAAAAAAAAAAAAGAGGTCTGAATTTATTGTACATATGTTTGTGTTCCGCTTAATAAAAAGAAACCTATATTTTAAGATAAACTTTGTTAGTAATTCATGAAGTGACTATTTATGCTAATCAGGCAGAAATATATTCTCCGGCATAATGCATTACATAAATTTGAATGCAAAATGTTCAATTATGAAGTAAATACAGGTAACGCAAATAATAAATTACCTCTAATAAAAATTATAAAAGATGTGTCTTCAAAGAGAATGGCTCTAACTTACAACTGTGAATTGCTTAAAGAGAGAAAAATTAATAAAGACTGAATTGCTCTGATGATTATTTAGCCCATAACTCACCTATTCATAACAACTCTTCGTAATCAGACTGTTGTTTCTCGCCCTCTGATGCAAGCCAAGACTGTTTCCTCAGCAATTTTACCCTTATCAGATTATCTCGTCTGATTCTATTAATTTTCTCCCATGAATCTGCTAACAGCAGTCTGTGATTTACTTACCCTGCTAAGTGAAGACGGCTAAAAGGATTTATCTAACACTAGACCTAGGAACCGAGTAAGCCTTATCACTCCAGTCCTCTCCAGAACTCTTGCAGATCAATGGAGTCGGTTTCCTACCGAGATTTAGTGGACACTGGTTAGTTCAGCACCGTAAAACCGGCTCGCACAGAAACAAAGCCCTCGGAAGCTTCGAGCTACATACACCCTGTTTACTTTAGATTCTGGATGTCTGATTGAAACAAGACATGTTGTGATGAGGAAAAGTATGGTCCTTTTAGCCTACAATATTTGCAATTTAGACTTGACAGGCCGTCTACATCTCCATCCCTGTTCTCGTGAAGCTGTCTGTAGATTGATTGACTCAGCATCATGGCTGCTCTCTCTGATGTTTCCAGGTCTCCTCGAATGACCAGTCCGATGCCCTTCTTCCCACCCAGATTGTTATACAAATACTCATGGCTTTCAGAAACTTTAATGCTACCAGTTTGAATTGGTCTATCACGACAAACGTGTACTTTCTAATTCCCTGTATATAGCTGGTGGAGATCACTAAAGTATATACGGGAGTGAGGGGGTTCATATTGTATTTGGATTAGATTGGCTTGGCTAGAAGAAAAACAAACAGTGCTAGCAAAAGAAGTCGCCAGCACTATGGCCTGCTATAATTGTGGGGAATCAGGAACCTGAATGGGACTAAATTAAAATGAGAGCTTGCAATTGTTATCAAAGAAACGCTGCTAACAGCACGCTGTAAATGTTTAGACGCCTCCTGCGCATCACCGAACAATGCAGAGGGGCAAAAATGGCACCTAAGTGCTAACGCCCTCCAGTTACATGTCTTTAAACAACATGTTTGGCCTCCCCCCTCTCTTTCTCTCTCTCTCTCTCTCTCTCTCTCTCTCTCATTTTCAAATGAAAATGGGAACTTGTAAAAGGCTCTGAAAAAGAAGAGGAAGAAAAATGCTATGGCTAACAATAGCAAGAATGAAAAATAAACCGTAAAAAAGTGTAGATAATAATACAGTTAGCTGGCCAGATGTGGTCCCTGAATGTCTAGAAATGGTATATAATTGTGACAATTGGGTGTGTGGCTGTGAAGCTATAGGGCATGGTGTCCAACATCAGCAATTTTTGTTCATAAAATGATGTTTATTTATAAATATAGCAGTCTCCATGCCACTGGCCCAAAACATGCCTTTTTTGAGAGAGAGAGAGAGAGAGAGAGAAAGAGAGAGAGAGAGAGAAAGTGAGGGGAGGCAGGGATTATACTTTACAGCTTTTAACAAGAATTTTAACAAAATTTTTAACAAAAATTTTGATGCCCAAAATCCTAAGAGTTATCATAAAAATGAATTCTTTCTAAGGACACATATTTGTATTTTACTTAGAAACATAAACATCAGGCATATTTGGCTAACGATTTTTAGAACGACCTGAACACCCACGGCTAACCAGCACAGCGTTGCTGTGATTTTAAACACTGCCTTTTCTTTCGAGAGTATACTGCCATCCTTAGCTTCATTACTGGGTGGAATAGTGTTTGGGAGGAGGGAAGCCAAGCCAGACGTCTTTTCTGGTCACATAAATATTGACATAGTCTTCACTCTTTCTCCCCCAAAGTGGAACTAAACACAGTTCACACCACCCCAACAAAGCACTCCTCTAAAGCGAAACCACCCTTATAAACAATCACTGCAGAAACAGTATTAAAGAACGGCGTGTCTAGAAAATACCAACAGAGCAGGCCCTTTAGAATTAAGATGTCTCTACGTATTTACCAGGGTGTCTACCAGTAGGGGTGCCAGAGTTTGCCAGTGAGAAATTAACAATGGTCTAATCTGGTGTCCCAAGCCTGTGAGTGACCCCCAACGCCATTTTATAAACAGGAAAAAAAATGCTATGGGGTGGGGGGGTTTGAGACCACACTTAGGTACAATGTTCACAAAGATGGCTTAATACATGACTTAAGTGTCAGAAGTCAGGCTTTCCTGAGGGTTACTTTTCAAATAAACGATTTTATACCACTGCAATAGCTTTGCTTATGAGAGATGCATTTCATACCATTGAATTACAAGGAACTTTAATTCTATTGTTATTGCCACAAAACCGGTTAAAACTCCTTCCTTGTGATTTGAAAGAGCCTGGGCCCTGTTACATGGCATTAACGTGCGCAGGACTCTACGTTCAAAAGACATCCTCCAAGGACTGAGTCTATGGACCTCTTCCGAAGCAACGAAGTGGGCCATTAGAGGAAAAAAAAAGATTTCAGCACCTACTAGCAATTTCTGTAGGCCCTTTCCTGCAACATTGGGTTCTCCCACTGTGGTCTTGCTAGCTTTTGCCCCTCTTGCCTGAAAAATCAGCGTCTTAGCACTTTTCTCAAAAACAGATTAATTTTCAACTAACCTTTGCCGAAAGGTGGCGCTGTTGAGGTGAAAACCAACTCGATCCAACAACAGTTTTTACTCTGGATTCTTTTGCAGGCTTTTCGGATTTTTTTTTTTTTTTTAGTACACCCCTATAGACATCCCGCATAGAGTTAAAATAAATACGATTAACACCAAATGCATTTCCTTCTACGAAGAAATCTATAGTCCCAATTTCCAAGCAGGTGAACCTGTCTTCAAAATATTGGGCGGCTTCAGACAACCTTTCTTTCCCCTGTCAATCTCCCTCTTTCGACTTGCCTATCGCTTTAAAATCTTAGAAAAGAGTTGTTAGTTTCTTTTCTTTTTTGTTTCTTTCCCTGCCTCCCCCCAAATTTTTGCATAACTTTGGAAGAAATTAGTCTAGAAAACTAAACCGGTTATTGATATTTGTAACGGGAGGGGGCAACCCTACCCCACCCCCACTCTGGGTTTCCGGACTTGTTCAGAGAAGAAAGCAGTTTAAAATTTAACCCTTGGAGGAGAGTGAGGGAAGGCTCTGAGGTATTGTTCCCCCACTTGACCACCAAATCCCAAAATACCAAATAATTAAACCAGAAGAGAGGGCTAAGGGCACCCAGGACCCTGATAAACAGGGTTCAGATTTCATAATGATGAAGATGGCATTGGTGGGGGGAGGCGGGTTCTCAAGCACGGTTGAAGTTTCACAAATGGAAAGGATGGTGGATGGATAGCAAAGCAGGCAGAGAAAAGACTTGGAGGGGGGGAGAAGGGAGGCGAGAAGATAAAAGGAGGATGAATATGATTCTCAGAAGCTAAACTCCCAGCCTGAGTCAGGAGCCTCAGAGCTGAGCCCCGACTGACCCAGCGTCCGGGAATCAACTTGCTGGCAAAGCCGACCAATCACTTTCTCCAAGGGCCGAAGATGCCAGCGGGCTAGTCATTATACAGAACGTCCCCAAACACTTTAGGCCCCCTCGTTTTTTTCAAGAGAGTCATACAGGCTTTCTTCTACCCGCGAAATCCAAACCAGTGCAGGCGCACCGTGCACCGTGCACCATACACCGCGCGCCGCGCGCATTCTGGGTGCCCGCACCCTTGGCGCCCCCATCTGATCACCTCACTAGGAGAGGGACAAAGAGTTGAGCCAAGTTGGGCCCGGGAGCATCAGATTCTGTAAAGGAACGTAACCCCTCCCCCTCTTCGCCCCCCAACAGCCACGGAGGATGCTGAAGGCTAATCAAAAAGCAAAAACTGCAAGACGAATAAAAGCACCTTGTCAGGGTGCGGGACCGGCAAGGGACAGGAGCGTTCAGGCGGATCTCTGCAGCGCCAGAGTTGCGGCTCAGCAGGGCAGGCCTCTCTCGAGCTCCGAAGAAAAGCAAAGCAAACCGTCCTCCAGGGTCCTCCCGGATTCCAGCCGCCCTTTTAGCAAACTATGTCCCCTGGTGCACTAAACTTCACGCGGGGCTGGGGTGGGGGACGTTACTCCCTGGCTGCTCCAGAGCAGCGGCGCCGCAAGGGTTAAGCCAGCCTGTCCCAGCTGACAGTCAGCTGATTGGGCTGTGATTGACAGCTCCGAAAAGTTTCCTTGTTTCTATACTATTATGCTAATCGCGGCCGCTTTCGCCGCCTCCCATTGGAGGAGAGTGCCAGTCAATTTCCCATTTGAGTCTGACGTCACGGGTGCTATAAAACTCAGCAATTGCTTTAAACTCTTCTCGCTGGATCAGATGCTTTAAAATCTTTTTTCATCTTGGAGCTGTAGCTTGAGCTGCTAGTCCGCTCGGCCTCTCCCCCACACACCCTTTTGCTCTCGGCCTCGCCTTGGCACAGGACTTTGCAATTTTGCTTTTTTTTTTAAAAAAAAAAAAAGCCAAAACCAAAAAAAAAGGGGGGGGAAAAAGGCAAGAAAGAACTAAACTCCCCCCTCCCTTGCCTACAGCCGGCCTGCACCTCGGTCTTGCACTTTGCACGGAGGGAGAGGGTGAGAGAGAGAGAGAGAGAGCGCGCACGCGAGGAATCCGGAGAGAGAAAAGAGAAAATAATAATAGTAATCATAAGAGCCAGGCAGAAGAGGAGAGAAGCGTGAAGTATTAACTCTCCCGGTGCCGAGACTCGCACCTCCGGGACAGCCACCCGCCGCGCCATCCAGTCCGGGAGCAGCCACTGCGCGCGCCCCGCCTGCAGCCCGGCCGGTTTAGGCGAGCCCTCCTTATGCAAAGCGCGCAGCAGAGCGGAGAGCCGGGGACGCCGCGCACCGGGTCGGGCTCCTCCGGCATCCTCACCGCCGCCGTCATCGCCACCACCACAACCGCCAGCTGCGGAGGACCTTCCCGAGCCTGAAGCGCCCGGGATCCGAGCTCAGGGAGGCGAGCAGGCGAGGAGGGGGCCCGGGGCGAGCGGGAGAGAGAGAGAGAGCAAGAGAAAGAGAGAGAGCACATTGGCGTGAGCAGGGGGGAGGGAGGGCGGGCGCGGGGGGCTGCGGGCAGGGCGGGGGGGTGTGTGCACGCTCGAGCTTTCGGGCCACAGCCACCGCCGCGCGAGCTAGAAGCGCCTTAGCCCGGCAAGCTGGCTCACCCGCTGGCCACCCAGCACAGCCCGCTGGCCCCTCTCCTGCAGCCCATCTGGCGGAGCGGCGGCGGCGGCGGCGGAGGCAGGAGGATGGCTTCAGAACTGGCAATGAACAATTCCGACCTGCCCACCAGTCCCCTGGCCATGGAATATGTTAATGACTTCGATCTGATGAAGTTTGAAGTGAAAAAGGAACCGGTGGAGACCGACCGCATCATCAGCCAGTGTGGCCGTCTCATCGCCGGGGGCTCGCTGTCCTCCACCCCCATGAGCACGCCCTGCAGCTCGGTGCCCCCGTCCCCCAGCTTCTCGGCGCCCAGTCCGGGCTCGGGCAGCGAACAGAAGGCGCACCTGGAAGACTACTACTGGATGACCGGCTACCCGCAGCAGCTCAACCCCGAGGCGCTGGGCTTCAGCCCGGAGGACGCGGTCGAGGCGCTCATCAGCAACAGCCACCAGCTCCAGGGTGGCTTCGATGGCTACGCGCGGGGAGCACAGCAGCTGGCCGCGGCGGCGGGGGCCGGCGCCGGCGCCTCCCTGGGCGGCAGCGGCGAGGAGATGGGCCCCGCCGCCGCCGTGGTGTCCGCCGTGATCGCCGCGGCCGCAGCGCAGAGCGGCGCGGCACCCCACTACCATCACCACCACCACCACGCCGCGGGGCACCACCACCACCCGACGGCCGGCGCCCCGGGAGCCGCGGGCGGCGCGTCTGCCTCTGCGGGCGGCGCGGGTGGCGCGGGCGGCGGTGGACCGACCAGCGCCGGCGGCGGCGGCGGCGGCGGGGGCGCGGCGGGGGCGGGGGGCGCCCTGCACCCGCACCACGCCGCGGGCGGCCTGCACTTCGACGACCGCTTCTCGGACGAGCAGTTGGTGACCATGTCGGTGCGCGAGCTGAACCGGCAGCTGCGCGGGGTCAGCAAGGAGGAGGTGATCCGACTGAAGCAGAAGAGGCGGACCCTGAAAAACCGCGGCTATGCCCAGTCCTGCCGCTTCAAGAGGGTGCAGCAGAGACACGTCCTGGAGTCGGAGAAGAATCAGCTGCTGCAGCAGGTCGACCACCTCAAGCAGGAGATCTCCAGGCTGGTGCGCGAAAGGGACGCCTACAAGGAGAAATACGAGAAGTTGGTGAGCAGCGGGTTCCGAGAAAACGGCTCCAGCAGCGACAACCCGTCCTCTCCCGAATTTTTCATGTGAGTGTGACACGCGATCCCAGCTAGCCACCTTGTTAAATGCTCCGTGGGGGTCCGGCTCCTGAGTGGGCTTGCTAGTTGCAGGGCCGTGCTCGCCACCACCTCGCCCACTCCCCTGGCGAGTTTGCTCCCCTTGGCCTTGCACACACAGACACGCACACAGACACACACACACACACACACGCACACACACACACACACACACACACACACCAAACTTGTGGTGGTGATGACTGTTTTGAATTGGGGAGGGAAGGGGGTGTCTGGCTCATGAATTGCCAACCTGAATTCCCCATAACTTGCTAGCTTGGTTGTTTTGTTCTTTTTTTTTTTTTAAACACCGCCCCCTTCCCAACACACACCCCGGACTTGCATAAGGGTCAAAGATCTGAGCAGAGTACTTCATGTAGGACATAGCTCACCTTTGAATCCGGCCATCAATCGCCTGTATTTTTTTTTCTTTCTCCTTTTTCAGTTCATGAGCTGGTGTTCATTCTCTCTGTGTGTGTGTTTATTTTGTTTGGATTTTCTTTTGTTTTTTCTTTGTTTTTGTTTATTTTTTGGAGCTTGCCGTGTTTCCCAACCTCCGCCCTCATTCCCTCTGCACCAAGTTCTTGAGATTAAAGAAAAAACAGCAGGTTTTTTTTCTTTCTCCTGAGTTCTTCTGTGAGATTGAGTTTGCAAAGGAAAAAAAAAAATGTGAAATGCTCTAGACCTTGCTGCGTGCTGAGTTCCACCGGGTTTTTCAGCATTGTTATGCTAAAACAGAATGAACTAAAGCCCCTCCTGAACCTGCCACAATCAAGCCTGCTTCAAGCTTCGGGGTGTGACTCCTGAGTTTTGGCCTTACATTGCCAAATCTGGAAGTTTAGTCTGCCATTAAAAAACAAACAAACAAAAAGACACAAAAACAAATTTACTCTCATCTCATGCATTACGATGCTTGCTACTTTGTCTTAGCAACAATGAACTATAACAGTTTCAAAGACATTATGGAAAAGAGACATTATATTAATAAAAAAACCTGCATGCTGGACATGTATGGTATAATTATTTTTTTTTCCTTTTTTTCCCTTTTGGCTTGGAAATGGACTTTTGAAGACTTAGCGCATGGCATCCATACTTTTGTTTTTCAGCCTCATGACTTTTTTGAGTTCAGAACAACAACAGAAAAAGTACAACCCCAAAGCCTTCTTCCCTTGAAAGTTTGCTTCTACTCCCGACTGCTTTGAGTTACTATGAACTTCAGCCTCCCATTGTAAATGCACTGAAGGCATTCCTTGTCAAAGATACCAGAATGGGCTACAAATTTACATGGCAAATATTATAGAACATAAATTAAATATTTTCTTTTTAGTAACAATGATGCCTGCTTTGGGGCACTTTAAGTTGTGCAGTTGCCAAAAGCAGTCTAAATTTTTTTCTTTGAGAAGAAAGAAAAAGAAATCTGCCCCAATTATTTTTTTGGTTTGTTTTATTTTATTATTATTATTCTTTTTTTGGCTTTTGGTCATTGTCAAATGTGGAATGCTATGGGTTTCTAGTATATAATTTAATTATAGTTTTTATAATCTGTTAGCCCAGTTAAAATGTATGCTACAGATAAAGGAATGTTATAGATAAATTTGAAAGAGTTAGGTCTGTGTAGCTGTAGATTTTTTTTAAAGGCCGATGCACTAAATTGTTTACTGTTGTGATGTTAAGGGGGGTAGAGTTTGCAAGGGGACTGTTTAAAAAGTAGCTTCTGAAGCATGTGCTCGCAACCTAAATATAAGTTGGGTATGTGTAGTTCTTGCTATACCGTGGACTGTATTGAAAACCAAAGTATTAAAGGGGAAATGCCCCCGTTTATATCTGTAGGGGTATTTTACATTCAAAAAAATGTATGTTTTTTTCCAAAATTAAAGTATTTGGGACTGAATTGCACTAAGATATAACCTGCAAGCATATAATACAAAAAAAAAAAAACGCAAAACTGTTTAGAACGCTAATAAAATTTATGCAGTTATAAAAATGGCATTACTGCACAGTTTTAAAGCAATGCAGATTTTTTACAGTGGTGTTGTGGTGCAGAACTGGATTTTCTGTAACTTAAAAAAAAAATCCACACTTTTAAAGGCAATAACCAGTAAATGTTATTTTCAGGGACTGACATCCTGTCTTTTAAAAAAAAAAAGAAAAGAAAAGAAAGAAAGAAAAGTAAATCTTACCACAATAAATATAAAAAAATCTTTTGTCAGTTACTTTTCTTTTACATATTTTGCTGTGCAAAATTGTTTTATAACTTGAGTTACTAACTAACCACGCGTGATGTTCTACATGCTTCTCTTTCATTTTCAATTCTGGTTATATCAAGAGAAAGAGTAATCTACAATAATAAACTGCTTTTTTTTTGATTCTGTTCCGTTTCTTAGTGTACAGATTAACTGGGCCCTATGTCTTGGATGTATTGTATTGGAGCTTGAATGTGAAGTGCAAAAATGCATCCTCTTTGGTTTCTGAACAGGGGAGTTGCAGGCAGTTATAAGGTGAAGTTATAAGCTATTCTGAGAGTGGAGGAGATTGGCACCATTTAGTCATCAATACTATTTAATAGAGATATGAATGATGACATCTCAATTTTTATTCCCCAAAGTTTTTAGTTCCTCTAAATGAGCTGAGCCATTAAAAAAGGGAGAAAGAGGGAGAGAGAAAGAGGGCGAAAAAAGAGAGACAGATACACACACATACACAGTCTCTCTCACTCTTTCTCTCTCTCTCTTTCTTTCTCTCTCTTTCTTTCTCTCTCTCTCTCTCTCTCTCTCACACACACACACACACACACACACACACAAAGAATGGATCTCACTGGACAGATTTGAGCTTCTGACTCAGGAGTAAATCCAACTAGAGAGATGGGACCAGCAAATCTGACTCACCAGAGGTGCATGAGAACATAGACATTTAATGGTAAAGATAAACAGTTCCTGCCATTTGGCCAAAAGTGATTATTTTTTCTTCTTCCTTTACATGCCCTGATTTTCTTGTTGGTGCGGCCTTGACAAGACTAAATATAAACACTTTGCACAAATCAAAGTTGTTTGATTTCACTTTAACTTTTTTTTTAATTTAAAAGAATTTTTTATTTTTTTTTTTTAAATGAAAGTCAGTTGTTTTAAATGAGAAAAATAAAGCCTACCCTTTCCCCACAGAATGTCTAGTTCATGCCAGGTTTAACTGTTATCTAACTACATTTCACTAGGAATATTCGAAGAGCTGTCTCACCACACAGACAAACTAGGGATTACATGAGTTCCCAAAATATAAATATAAGAAGAAAATAATGCCTTCATGGGGCAAAAGCTATGCTTTGATGTATTACTGTTTGTCCTCAAATCAGACTATAAACGGAATCTAATTGAAAGATAACTTGAAAAAGAAATCTTTTACCTTCGGTTGAATTCCTAAACCCTGACCCACTTAAAACTGACACAAATCCCTGCAACCATGTTACAAATACAGGCCATTTTCTCTTTTGGTAGGCCTCCCTGAAAGTTAATGGAATAGCAGACAAAGCCAACACTGTTTTGAAAATATAACTAAACACAATGACCTTTGTCTCATTTTGTTTTCCATTCTTTTTTCCTTTTAAAAATGAGATAATATTGTAACCCATAGTAAAGTCCAGATTTTTAAGGAAACAGGTAGTTAGTTCTTCAGGCTGATGAATTCTGGACAGTTTCTCATAGGCCTTCCTGGCTCTTTTGAACAGAACACAAGACACTATCTACACTTCCTATACTAACCTGTCTTGATGAACTTGAATGCAAGTCCCCCCAAACACTGAGTTTCTCTAGACAGAAATCTTAATTGCAAAACTTCTCAAATATGCTGTAAATTAGCCGTCCTCAGCTTTAGAGGATTTTATTTCTCTGCTTACAGCCAGAAAATACACACATACCACCCCTCTGGAGAGGAGGAAATCGGCATGGCACTTGTACCAAAAACTCAATGCCAGAAGGGAGATCCTAGGCAGATATATTCTCAGAATAAGAGTGCCATTCGTCATACGATGGCTGCAATTATTTATCAAAAAGTGTGACCTGAGTTGGGGAGAAACTTAATTACATAATAATTCAAATGATTAAGCCTCTTGATAGGCTTCTATAAGGCAGTTCAATATTAGAAGCCAGTTTGGGCCCCAGACATTAGGAAATAAAGCAGCAGCAGCAGCAGCAGAGTGAAAATGAAGCCGAGGCACTGGATTGAAAAAAAGAGTTAACCTCCACTGGAAAACACTTTCAGGCATGCTGAAACTTTGGAAGGGAATAGTAAACAGAACTAAACAAAAAAAAAAAAAAAAAAAAACGAACTCTATCCCGCCCCAATGCGCTTTATCACAGAGAGATTCCTAAGTTGAAAAACAAAGCAGGAGGAAAGAAACAGAAAGGAATCACATAAGAAAGTCTAGCTTTCCCTTTTACACTGCCTTTGGAACTTTGTCTAAATAGTGTTAAAATTCCTTTCATTCCAATAACGGAACAGCCCCACTGGCAAGCTGCAGTCATCAGTGGGCTATGCCACATTGGGAAGCCCCGCGGCACGTGCCCAGTGTGCTCATGAGATGCACATAAGATGTATGTAAGCCGTACATTAAAATGGAATTTGCAGGTTTGGAGAATGATTTCCACTTCGTGCCCTTTCTAAAGAAAAATTACCGGTGTTAGAGAAGAAGGCTAATGAATCTGTAACCACCACACTAAACAATTAACTCTCCTGCTTGTCCAAAGGGCTCATAGACCTACAGGAAAGGGCCCCAGCGCTTATCTGCCTACCAGGCATTCAACCAAACCGGCGTAATAGTTTCTAACATATAATAATAGTTTCAAAAGCATACTGGAATTAGAATCTCTGGAACGTGTGTGTGTGTGTGTGTGTGTGTGTGTGTGTGTTTGTGTGTGTGTGTGTTTGTGTGTGTGTGTGTGTGTGTTATACAGATATATCTATAAAGAAAACTTTCCCCAAAGCAAACAGCTAGCATTTTGAAACATCTTCAGGCTTGCTCATTTTTAGCAGTATATCTTCATTGTTTTCCTGGCAAAGAATTGTATATAAAAAAAAAAAAACCCAAAAAAGTAAGAAATTGACTTCTCCCCCCCCCCCAACCCGTGTTGGGGCAGGAGATTTATGTGACTGGGGACCTTAGTTTTTCAAAGGCTGTGGTCATACTAGTATTGACTAGTTCTTGTGATGTCGAGCGTGTCATTTGTCAGACATAGCTGCTGTAAATGAGACCAGTGAGGGGCAAAATGTAGTTAGTTAAATCCACACTCTCTGTGTGCTCTCCCCCTACAGCCGACACCAACTACTTTATTCTTCAAGACCCTCCACAAAAATCACTTCCTTTTAATTTCCTGCCCTGTGTACATTTGTCCTTTTCAAAAAAGAAAAAAAAACAAATCATAACCACTTTTCACAACACATCTATCTGACATCTGAATATATTGACATCAAATAGGTCCAACCTGTACCCGACCCATAAATCTACTGCTTAGACATTTACCTCTTGGTGCCCGTGACCACCGAGCCCCTTTCCACACAGACGCTCCAAGGGGAGCTGCTGTCTGTTGCTGAATGTGCCTGGTGCTAACATCCTGTTCTGTCCTCCCCTTTTACCTTTTACCCTAGTCTTTCTTATGTGGTTAACATCAATTCGAGATTTTAGGTTTTTAAATAGAACTTCCTTTGGTCAAACCGCCGATTTTGCTGCTAAGAGCATGAGGAGAAAAAAATGGTGTTCACCTTCATGGGCATGGCACACAGCTTGGCTCTCCAGCCAGCCTCCTGCCAGTTCCTGGACCAAGTCTCAGAAGTTGCTTAGGATGTATCCCAAAGCTGCAGAGCACAGAGTATCCAGGGCCTTCGTTGTCTTGCTATGTTCCGAAGGAGGAAAACTTACCTCCATAATCACATAATTCTCAGCTTGATAAAAATATTCCTACTCTATATTAGACGAATCAATACCTTAAAATCTCATTGTCACTCTGGAATCTTTGCTTTCCTTTTTTTTTTTTTTTTTAATTTCTTCCCCTTGGAGTGAAAGAGAAAGGAAGATGGAAACTCATGAGTGACAGCCTTCAGACATCTGATCACTGTGTCCATAAAAACTCATACTGCCGCTCCGAGGCCTTAGCGCTTACACAAACTGTCAGCCAGAGCAATAGGAAGTGCCTTGCAGCCCACATTGGAGGACTGACTCGCAGTGCTTCCCGCTGTGATTGACTTATATTTGATTAGAAAAATAATAATTTAACTCCTTTCTAGGATGAAGCACCATCATTTAGTTTTGTTGTTTGGAGGATTTAGGAAAGTTTTCTCTGCCGTGGGAGCCTGTGGTTTCTGCTTCTCCCATTTATTCCTAAAGACACTGAGAGAGTCTGTGCTTTCCTTCAAAACCCCAAAGTTTATATTTGCTCTTAGCTGATCCTCACCTTCAAAGACATCCCAAGTCCAGGGTTGAGCGGTAACCATAGGGGACGGGGACAGAGTCCAGGGTCCTTTGATTGAAATCAGGATTTGTTTTCAATTTGTCTAGAACAGGAAAAGCCTTAATCTACCTTCTCAAGAGGTAAATTTTATCACTCTGAAAACAAATCTGTAAAAGGCTAACATTAAAAAAAAAAACCCAAAAGGAGGACTCTTGCCCATCTCTCCAAGCTTTGCTCCGTCCAGGCTCCTGGACAAACCAGGCTCTTGCTGGCATTTTGACTCTAGCCGGAAGTTGGAGATGCGGTGAGGGAGTTTTAGCATGTAGGGCTGCCTCATGGTTGTCGACAACATAAAGCAACACAGTCTTGAGACAAATGGGGGGGGGGTGCTTGTCACCCTCTAGAGAGGAATGAGCAGAAGAACAAAGCAAAATCAAATCGCAAAGCCCAGGTCCCTGCTGTAGCTATAGGAGGTGAGAAGGGAGAAAGACTGGGAAGGCAAGAATCCCTGGCATAAATAATTCCACAGCTTTCACCTGCTCAGTGCATACATATGGAAGGCAGGACTCGAGGGCAGTGCGCCTCTTCTCTAAAAGTGCACACATGCAGACTTGCTTTTTTGTTTTGTTTTGTTTTACATAGGGATCCAAAGGGAAAGCGAAGCTTTGAGGAAACCTTTAGTGCCTCAATTGGAGGGAGCGTTTATGAATATGTTATTAGTTGTCTGAAAGGGGCAACACTTTGCCCCCCTCAGACACTGTATCCTGATATTTGTATATACACTGCATGAGATTTTATGACATTGTAACCGCTTTTGATCGGTTAAATTTGAAAGCCCTTTGTGTGTGCCCGCGTGTGCATGCTTGCATGTGTGTGTGCACGCGCGCGCGTGTGTATGTGTGTGCATGCCCACATGTGTGTGCATGTATGAGAGAGAAAGAGGGAGAGGTTTGCACAACAGACAAGGCCAAGAGAGAGAGCACACATCAACAGCACGCAGAAATCAGATGTTTATATGAATTGTGCAGGAGTTGGATGGGTTTAAGAAACTCCCCAAACACATTTTCCAGAGGGAGGCCGTGATAGGAATGTGGAGTTCCTCCCTGAAATCAGAGGGGGCGTCTGCTGAGGGCCTCCTCCCGCACAACTCAACGCTCTGGTTTTTTTCTTCCGTTTTGTTAGATCACAAATGCCCCCCAGTAGACTTTAGATTACAACATCGCATTCCTTCCCTCTGTACAAATCCATCTTGAGTTTTTAGTTGCCATTAAGCAAGGGGCATTAATTCAAGAAGGGGGACTCGGGGGTGCCTCCCTGCTTTGGGACAAAAAACAGAGGGTGGAAAGAAACAGTTCTGGGCTTGCGGTCCTCACCCACCCTGACTCCAAGCCTGGCTGGACTGATTCTGTCCCTAAATTTCTTGTTTGGAATCCATTCTGATTCCCAATCTTGCCTGCTTCCAAACTGAGCTCTCAGAAGAAGGAATTTCCCCACATTTGGTTTAGAGAAGCTACCACACCTTGCAGGCAGGAGGAAAATGTCACAGCAAGAACGGCTGTGACCCAAAAATCAGAACTAAGTTACACATGCCCCTTTTGCAAACAATGTTTTCCCAGGTTCTGGGTGACAGCATTTACTTCTGGAAGCCTCCAGACGTGGATTTCTGACGTTCTGTGGGAACTCTCGCAGGAGAAACAAGAACCTGATGTCCACAAGACAATAGGCCATTTTAATCAATGCTTAAAATCCAGGGGGAAGGAAGAGGGAGGCTGCAACTGCTAGGGAAGGAATTACTGACAAAGGCCAACCTTGACCTATGATCTCCAATTGCTGAAGGGTCATCTCGGGTCATGCTTAGGGACTCTCCCAGGAAGCATTTGCTTGTGGGGAGTACTGATATGAAGTTGGCAGACCCCTATATCCCCCACAGATTAAAAGCAGTGAGGACCTTCAGAACCAAAATTTGAGCCCCTTATCACCTGACCCTGTCACCCTAAATTGTCAGCACCCTTGCCTGCCATGTCAGTCATGCAAGGCCATGAAAGAGCCCCGGGAATGGCACATCTTCCAGCCAACAAGCAGTTAACGCCACTGCAAGTCACCCCCAGGTGCAGGGTATGCGCAAAGAAGAAAAGAGTCCTATTATGCACCTGAAGGTGCATGTTCACCCACTGTATAAAGCTCTCTATAGCTTGGAGTGAAGAGAAAGGCAGCCAGGGAAAAGGCTGAGTGTGGTCCCTTTCCCAGTATTCCAGACACTCCTCACCACACACCACAAAGAACACACATCTACCTCTGCCCATTGATACATACACTTGCCTTGTGGGGACAAGCCACATAGCTGGTCCCAGTTCCTAACCAGAACTGAGAGGTCAGAGTACTGGACAGAGTACAGAACAGGGACTTCCCTGACTGGTGAACAGCAGATGGAAACCTGCTGGAACTAAGAGACTGTCGGACATGGGGAGCCAGGAGGGCTGCCTGTGGCCAGTGACTTCCTTAGGCCTCCAGAAAGTCCCTCGGTGCTCTGCCTGAGGCTACAGGCCTAGTGGAAGCTGGTGCATGTTTGGGGACCAGGAGCCAGTGTCACCTCTGAGAGGCCCGAAAGACAGCCTGGTGCTAGGAGCAACCGTGGTAGCCACAACCAGCTTGTCTCATACAAGGGTCCTAGGACTAGGCCCAGCCACAGCACCCCTGCAGGGAAAGAACTCTGGTGTGCTTTGGGATGTGGCTGAAGTTGCCCCAGAGAATGAGTCTGGGAGGAACAGATCTGGGCTGTCAGAACTACCAGAAGAGCTGAGCTTCTGGACCTGGATGGGAAAAGAAGGATGCTGCCAGGACCTCCCTCCGCCTTTCCCCCTGCTACCCCGCTCTACCTCCCAGCAATCTGGAACTTTCTGTAAACAAGATGAGCATCTCCAGAGCTCTAGAGCTTGTGTGTATGTTACTTTATTAATCGCCCAGATTTGTTTTTTCCTTTCCTTGCTTTAATTAGACAGAAGAAGAGAAGTGAGGACAGGGGACTCCAGGTAGTCTGTTTTAAAAATTTTAAATTCTCTCTTTATGCTTTGGTCTTTCCATAGTCTATAGCTCTGCCCTTGCAGAGCAAAGCCAGCTGAGTGAGTTTGTGGGGGGGGGGCTTCTCCATCAGTTATTTTCCTTTTCTGGATTTAGCACAGTTCCAGATGAACAGCCGGCACCTAGGAATTGTCTCCTTTAAAAGGAAACATTTTGGGAATGGTCTCAGCCAGGCAGCCCCTGTCTCGTAGACACTGCCCTTTGGGAGGGGTAAAGGTAGGCAGCCCCCTGTGTCTAAATGAACAAATATTCTATATTTTAACTCTCTGTCTCTCGGTGCGGGACTTAGCTGTAAAGATGAATACTTTGAAACCGAAACAATGATTATGCATCAGATATAAACACCTTAAAACTGCTAGATCATTTTAAAAACCCTTTTTGACAGGAGGGAAAAAGAAAAAAAAAAACTCCACTGGTAACTATACCATACCAAATCTGTTTTAAAACCCATCTTTGTGTCATTCTGGTTTTAGACAACAAGTTCAAAATATTCTGGCCTCTGCCATTTATTTTTCTATTTGACTCCTTTGAGGTAACACAGTGGAGTACAAAAGCTGCTCAAAGACAAATCTGCAGTTTCTACGTTATGGAATTAAGACGGTCACAGGGTAGAGTTCTGTTCATTTGGCCTCGCGTGAGCAGAAGAACTAGGCTTGCTTCCGCTTGTCACAGAACACACTCCCCCTGTCTGACTAGGGCCGCTGGGAGGCACAACCGACAACCTGTGACATATTTTCCTGGCCTCCTTGTTCCTTTCTGAGGCACTCACTATGGTGTGAAGGTACTGAGCCCTTTGAAATAGTAACTTGAACATTGGTGTTGCCACTAAAGCAGCGACGACCTCTTCCGTGGTTAGGGTGAGAGGATCTCTGCTGTCAGCCATCTGGCCTCAATTTCACGGCCATGGTCCAGCTGAAAACTCCCCTCTCTCACTTGTATTGGAGATACCCTGACCCTCACCCCTCGCCAGTGACTGATCCAGGTAAAAGTAGGTAGAACAACGGCAATAAAATGCCGTGACTTTTAGACTCAGTTCAGGTATGCAAACCCCAGGCTCCCTCCTCCCACAGGCTTTGGAAAGTAAGTGCCTACATCATGGGATAGGTTCCCCAGGTAGCCAGCACATAGAGGTCATCTTGAGGAAAATGACACCGACGATCTAAAGAGGACAGCTACTTTATGAGATTTCAGGCAAGATGCCAAATATTGCATTTAATGAAGCCGACGCGTTTCCTCCCAAAATAACAGATACTATCAATGACAGGGCCAGGAAGGACAGGGTGAAGGGGGGCACTTTTGCAAAGCCCACATCCAATTATTGCTTTGTAATATTTTTCTAAAATTGTAAAATGCCCTGCTAGTATCTGAGCTCGTGCAAGTCCTCCTGGTCAAATCTTAACATGTTTGCTATATCCCCCAAATGGTTGACACTGCTATTCTATCCACCATCGATTATGCTACAATATCCTCCCATTCACTTGCCTCTCTGGAAGAATCTATTGTTCCTCAAGACTTTTTTGTTAAAAAGAGAAATTCGTCCTAAATGGAAAATTTTAATTTTTTAAATTATTTTCTTTTGTTTTGTCATTAACTATCTAAACTTCCAGTAAGGAACAGTTTATCTTCATGGCACACTTCCAGGTTTTGAAACAATTTCAGCGTATTTTCTTGTTGTCTTTTTCACTCCTTTTTTCTTGTAAACATGCATGTTTTGGAGAAGACGAGTGGATGGAGACAAGACAAGTGGATCTTACAGGTTTTAAAGCGTTTCATTGGGAAACACAAATGAGAACACGTGATTACTTCCCGGCGGTCTAGGCAGGTACCAGGGCCAGGATTTGTTTTCCCAAGCAGTCCTACACTTTGTTAGATAAAGAACATTCAGGAAATTAGAATCACGGAGCAGAGTGACAATTTAAATGAACAGTACGCAGCCTCTGGGATCCAGCATGGAAATGGTGTCTATTTGTTCCTATTCATTGTAAAGCCGTCCAGATAGAAGTGTGGTAGATTGGAGGGAAATAACGAAGCATCCTTGCTTACGACTTACTCAATTGCAGTTACTGTACACAGATTCCCCCAAACCACGTGGAATATTTTAAATTAGATTTTAAATATATTTTGACAGCCTGGACTGGTACAGTGTGACTATCCGGGGGAGGAAATGACAAGTCTGTTTTGTTATTAAGCTGCTGTCTAGAAAATATTAGGCTCTGTACGCCAAATGAACGCTATTTTGCCACCCACGTTAGTACAGCTAATAAGAATGAGTGGGTTTTTTTTTTTTATTTTCTTTTTGGAAAGGTAAGCATTTTGAATCATTATGCTTTATATTTCAGTGTAAAATAAAAAGTCCTTTTTTTTTAAAAAAAAAAAAGCAACCTCATTTTCATTTGATCCTTCTGAGTACTCCTGGTTACTAATTTAAACAGAAAAAAATAATAATAAACAAAGGGATGGCATCTACATGCTACTGAGTGTTAAGAGAACACTTGTCGTGATTGCCTGGAGTGCTAGTGAAACAGACCATGGAGATGGGGGAGAGGGCAAAGTCTGGACAAGCAGACACAGTAAGTGCCCGAAGAACTGGACCTAGGGTTCCTCCAAGGCGTTGGCAATGGAAGAAGGCAAAGAAAAGCCCACCAGAAATCATTCATATTCCCCTTCTAGGAACCCAGAACTGCTTGGTTTCCTGTGAACTGAGAACAGTTTCAAAGCCGATACAGGATGGTGTCCTACTTTTAGTGGCCATAACCACGAGGGGGAGGCTTCCTTCACTCAGACCCCATTTCTGGCTCGAGGGGCTGAAACCACCACGCAAGATCAACTAGACCAAACTGGGGTTCTTTTAGCCATCTCTGCCTTGCCATAGATAGTTAAGCTACCTTGCACGTACTGTCCTTCAAAGACTCTTCCTGGATATTAATCACCCTTTGTTTATTTTAATATATTTACTGAATCAGGTACCCAAGGGACTCTTCTACATCTGTGATGTGAGCAAAGCAGTTGCCTGGAGTCAAACAGGTACGCGTGGATCTTCCATGTGCATGTGCTTGTTTGAATGGATTTGCCATGCGAGGGAGGGGACGTAAGCGACCCGAAGCCACAGCAAGCAGCGATGCTGTGCTCCTCAGACATGAGGAGTCCCCGTTTCCAGTCATTCTGGCATTAGTGTCACACATGCAGCATAAATTGTGACTGCAAGAATGACGCAGGCTAATCTGGGTGCGAACCAGCATGCTAGTCTGTATTGATTTCTTTACATTCTTCTCTGCCTCATACAGAAGAACTAATCCAATCTGAACAGATCTCAGCTCCTCACGTGGGTACCACAAAGCTCTCTACCCACCCTGGAGCAGGTAGTCCTTCTCCCTGAATGTCAGATCACTGAATGAATTTGAACAAAACTGACACCCGGTGTCTCGATCTGTTCTGCCTGGATTTGTGAACATTCCACATTTACAATGGCTTAGAATATCTGTTCTCACGTTTGGAGACTTTAGCACGATTTCAGGGCAGAGTATTTTCCTTCTGAACCCACATGTCGGTGGAGCCGCCTTCCACAGCCATCAGAGGCACCACTGGGAGGGAAGGGGACACGTGGAAGGCCACGTTCTGCTTTTCATCTGCTCGAGAAAATAAAGCGGAGCTGTTTAAATGTGTTTTCAACTCTAAGTCTCCCAGCCTGAACTTAACTATGAACCCTCTCCGTTTGGAGAGTCAGGGCAACGCTCTCACAACAACCCTTGCGTAGGGTCATGATTTTATGTGGCCCTTTTGCTGCTCCTCAGCTAGCGAAACAAAGTAGGGTTTCTATTATTATTATTAAAAAGTTTGCTTGCTGAGAAATTTGCATGAAATCCTTGTGTTTTTCCCCCTCCTGGTAGTTAGCGGAACTGAAAGGGGTAAAGGCCACACTGTCAAATTGCACTTTCTCGAAAAGAAGGATCTTGAGGGACACAGTGAACGAGAATATCGGGGGGCGGGAACAACGGAGCTCGCTTTCACTATTTAAAAGTAGTGTCCGATTATTTACAGACATTTGCTGTCGTGAGGAAAGTCTCATCTTTAATAACCGTGCCGTGAATACACAGTACGGTTTCTCTGCTAACCTTATAAAAAAAATTACCAGTTTTCTTTAAGGAATTTCTGTATCTAGATTTGAACTTGGTGTATTCCTGCGGTGTGACTCATACATCCGTACATGCATGTGGTTGTAGTGCTTATTCCTTTTTCGTGTGGGTATTTTTAATTCTAATTTGAAAGTCACCTGTTAAATACAAGGATCCAGGCCTACTGGTAGGTTTGGTGACACTGACACCACTCCTTTTGAGCAAAAAAAAAAAAAAAGTTAATGAACATTAAAAGCAGGTTTCACAGTGGTCCTAACCCCACTAGTAATATTTCATATGAGGTTACCAGTGGGAGAGAAATCAAATTTCAGCTGTGAAGATGATTGACAGGCAGGAGCAAAGGAGAGAAAGGCATTTGGTCAGGAGGGGAATCTTGGGGAAGGACAATGCCTTCAAAGTTCCTTATGGCCTTAGGTATTCTACACCGATATAGGGAACACACAAGGTCTGGAGCTCTGGGGAGAGGTGCTCAGCTTATTTTTGGAAAGTCTCTTTGGCTAAAGGATTTCACTCAGGGAAGTGCGGATATGGCGAGTCAATAGGCTTTCGGCCTCTTGCTAATTTCATCAGGCACAGCTTGGTAGCTCCTGTCTGGTCCTTTCACGTTAAGGTAGGTTTTGAAAATGGAACCACAAGTCTGGAGGGAGCTAGCTAGCTGTATCTAGCTGCTTTTATTTATTGTCAGAAATACAGTCTGGATTATATGATGGTTCATGTCCCTATCACAAAATGCTCATCCAAAGGCTAGAGAGACGGCTCAATTTGCAAGAGCTTCCACTGCTTTTGAAGAAGACCTTCTATTCAGATCCTAGCACTCATATCGGGTGCTTCCCAGCCACCTGTAACTTCAGCTCCAAGATGTCTGACACTCCCTCTGGCCTCTAAGGGGCACCCAACAGATGCAGACAGACAGATAGACAGACAGACTGACACACACTCACACACAACTTTAAAATATTCACCAGTGGTATTACAAGAAGATTAAATCCTCTGCTTTGGCAGACTCCCTTAACCTTGACTAACATTTGCTATTATATGTCACAGACCCAAATCTGCTAACCAGTCCGAATGCATACAGTCCTTCCTTCTCAAGGAAGCTCTCCTAACACGCAAGCCTAAATGCCTGAGCATGGCTGGTCTGCCTTCTATCCAGTCTTGCTTCCCGACTGACTTGTCCCACGGTCGTGACAGTTGCCATGGAAACGAGTGATGCTATGGCCGGACTCTATGGCCCAGGGTGGCTTTAGAGCCAGCCTTTGAAGCTGTCTCCTGGATTGGAGTGTACTAAGTCGTGATCTGACTCCCTGGGATTTGAAGCAAATTAGAGAGCAATCCTAACCTTGTTCCTGGTTCTTACAGTACCGACCCGGGACTTGGAAGGTGGCATCGGGTCATAACCAGCTCATGTGTTTGTTCTGACCATTTCAGATGTTCCTGGTATTGGTTTAGACTCATGTGGATGCAGTCAAGTCATATGGAGCCGCCCAGGGCATGACAGATGAGACACACACACATAAGGGGGAGGCTGGTGATGACTGTCCCATCACCTACAGATGAAATGGGCAGAAACACACCTTGTTCTCATATTTTGTGCCCCACCTTACCCCCAGTCTTTACAGCATGGGCAGGATTTTCTCGAGCCTTCCCTATTCCCATGAGAAATAGTCAAATGTAAGGAAGGCCACCCCCTATTTTAGGAACAGGGTAACATGCAGCCACAAGACGGAGACCAAGTCTTCAAAGTCTTGTCCCTGCTCACCTGTCTCTCGGTGTTTACCTATACGCCTCGGCAAAAAAAATGCAAACCTAAGTTCACTGTTCCCAACGAGCATGGGTGCCTTAGCACAATATGGACGCCGGCTTTGTAACGACGTAAAGATACCACACCCAGTGTCCCCCACAGCAGCTATGAGAATATGTGGTCAGAAAGGATAAATCTGTATTTCCACAGAAAGGAATGCCCCCAAGACTGTGAGTTCTGATGGGCACCTCTGGAAAGATCTGGTCTTGACCATGTCCTCTGATCATGCTGATTGGAGCATTTAGACAATACGTCGCTAGAGTAAATCCTCTAAAGAAGATGATATTCTATCTCACTTGAGCGTTGGTGGTGGGACTATGCTGGTAAATCCCCCAGGAGTGATTTTCAAGCTTATTCACTTTTTTATATTCTTTGGCACTGAGACAATTAGGAAAAAGATTTTGTTTGAAGTGTTTCACGATCCCTGCTCGCCCTAATTGTTTTCTGTTGTGGCTGTCAGTTTATTTAGATAAAGCTCCTCCCCAACCAGAACACCTATTTAATCAATGCCTAGCCTAACCACGCATCTAAATGTCTTGGTCTTTCCCCTAACCTTGAGATACTATTTAAGTTCACGCCTAAAGAAAGAAACATTTTGCATTTAGTAGAGGGACATGAGAGGAGGAAACTTTGCAAACCCTGTCGCCCTCATGACTTCAAACAAAAAAATGGTTCTTTCAATAAAGAAGTTTCATCGCAAAGGCCCGTGGTCAGTCACCTGTCAAATCTCAGACTTAAGAGCTGGGCTTCCACAGGGACATTTAAATTCCCTCCCCTCTTACTGACTCAGTCAGTCATTTCCTCACCCTGCAAAGGACTATCAGGATTTGTGTCGGCCTTTCTGGTTCTGTTCCTGACACCTAGTGAAATTATCAGCAATAAATGAGCTAAACGCTGGGGTTAGGGAGTTTTGTTTGCTTGCTTTCTGTTTCCACTAAAAATATTTGGAAAACATCAGGACAAGGTGTGCCTCTCTCTCTGGGCATCTACTGGGAAGAAAGTAAAGCCATTAATTAGCACCATGCCCTTTTGGATGGAACTAATATCATCCAGAAAGAGAGAGGAGTGTGGTTTCAGGGTTCCGTGGGAAAATCAAACCGGTGGTGGGATTTACAGATATTGTCAGCTGAGTGTTACCGGGGCAGCAAGTGTGTGTAAGCCCTGGTAGATGTTCATACCTCATTAACGGCGCAAGGATGCATCCTGTAGTGGTCGCATCAGGGATCAAAAAAGACAAACAAGAAAGATAAAGGAAGGGAGATCTTGCCGGTAGGATTTTGTTTTCCTCCTTTTGCTCCGCAAGCATCACCTATCGCACTTATTCACTTGCAGCTGCTGAAGGTTTCTGCTTGTCTTTCCTGTCTACTGAAAAGCACAGTAAGTTCCTTTGCTGGCAGGTAGACAGTAGAGGTGAGAATTGAATTGATCGCAAATGCTCCGAGACATTGACCCTGGGGTCATCTTCCCTTAAATTGGGTTCCACACACAAAGTTTCTTTTCTTCCCTGGGTCCTGCCTACTCCCAGCAGCAGAATTGAGTTGGGGGCTGTAATTATTTTTAAAGGAATTCTTAGGCACCAGGGTTGACTCTCCCTCTGTACCCTTAGTCAAAATAGAGACCTTTTGTTACTGACGGTAGTTAATTAAAGGACTGGCGTCTATACCGCTGTGGTGGGCCTCTGGCTTGTTTATATTTTAAAATGAGGTCCATGCCTGACGTACATGAAAAGAAGGGACCAGAACTGCTGTGGGGTTACCAACTGTCCTGAACATCATAACAGAACAGAACAGAACAGAATAGAATTTTCTGTTTACCTTTGTTATTTCTCTGCCTCCTGTTCCTCCTGTGTCTCCTATTCCCCTTCCCCTTCCTCGTTTCCCCTTACAGTTTTCTCCTCTTCCTCTCCCTCCTCCTACTTCACTCTTTCCCACACCCTGCAATGGAAAACCATAGGTTCCTTTAAAAAAAAAAATCTCAAGGCATAACCTGTAGGTTTCACAATGTTGGGATCTCACACTGCACTAAATGAGAGAAAGCGCCTGCTGGCCACAGGTTCAGACCTTCTCTGTTCTGCTCATGGAGGGAAGCAAAGAGACCAGAAACTCCTGTACCAATGCTGACCTCTGTGAGCTAAGAGCTGCTTTCTCTCCAATGCTAGCTCAAGCTCTGTTTGATGCCCACAGGCTGTTTTCTTATTATTTTGTTAATGCCTTATTCTCCTCCTGCTCCTCTGCCTCCTCCTTCTGCATTTTCTTCCTTTAAATCTTTAACAGTTTCTTGTTCTTACCTAGTAGAATTAAAAAAAAAATGCATTGGCTGTCACCAATTTTCTCTGGTGCTTTTGGAGATTTTGCCCTGCAGTTGAGTTTGCACTCCTGGAGTGGACAGGGGAGAAGAGGGACACTGGGTTCCTGTGCAGCGAGGAGCTGAGTGTGCTACCCTGCCTGAGTCTGAGGGCTTGCAGCTGCCTTTCTCTCCAGATGGCCACAGAAAGCCTCTCTGTGAAAATCACCTGCTCTGTAGCAGCTCGCTCTTTACCCAAACTCCCTGCCTCTCTGCCTGCTCAGCATCCTACTGGCTCCGTGGAGCCCCACCAGAATGTTCATCCTGATGGTTTCAAAGCCAGGCCTGGCTGGACTGCGTGTCATAGGTGAAAGCGCAGCGTTTTCCAAACATTCTAGTCTTCAAGGACAGCAGTCATTTGAAGTGTGACGTGTTTTTCTCTTAGCTCTTCTCTTCGCTTGGTATCATCTTATGAGATCCTAGTTGAACAGCACAAAAAAACGGCACGCAGGAATGGAGTGTGGCCTAGTCCCAACCCGTCCCTTCAGGTCTGTGGGAAAAGAATGTACACTGCTCCCAAAGCAGGCTTGTAGGGTTTGACCTGGGACTTTCAACCTTAGTCCTGGAAGAAGAGGACACCCAACCTCCTGCCCAAGAGGAGGAGGGTTCAGAGACAATCCTGCAGTGCCATTTGCAGGGAAGGGGAAAGGGAGGAAGAGCCTGTTCCCTCTATTTCCTTTGAGTCTCCCTTTCATTTGAAACCACTGCCACCATTCTGCTGAAGCACTGGCTAGAAGGCAGGGTCGGGTGCCATTCCTGCAAGGAGGTTGTGCCTGTCTCTGCTTAACGTCTTATTTAATTTGTTAAGCGCCATCTTACTTTTGTTGTTGTTGTTCTCTGTGTGTGTAGACGTGTGGATTTGTGCATGGGGGTGCTGGTGCCTAAAGAGGGCAGAACGGGCCGTCAGCCAGATCCCCCAGAACTGGAATTACAGGTGGTGGTGAGTCCTCTGACTTAGATGGGAACCCAACTCGGGTCCCCTGGAAGAGCGGCACGTGCTCCTAAACACCACCAATCTCTCCAGCGTCTCTGCTCAGCCAGCGTTTTATAATATCAGACCTATCTTCACCAAGACCATTTTCTTCCACAATAAAACAAAAACAGGCATCTTGCCACCATTCCCATAGATAATGGGTGAGAGCCTCACTTTCGGAAGGAGAGGCCGTGAGAGCTCCCTGTCGATTCATCGGGAGTTCCCTGCAGAGGGGTTGACAGGACAACCATTCTGGGAAGGCAACTTTTACTGTTTCTTTAAAATTTAACTGGGATCAGGTCACAGTGTACTTTCCCTGGCTTCTTTCCTCACCTCTTCTTTCTTTTTATTTCCACCACCCCCTCTTTTTATTCCCACCCCACTCTTTTTTTTCCTGCCGCAAGCTGCAACAGAGATTCTTGCAGTTGATAATCAAAGTTTGATATCGTTAAATTAAACTGTGCAAAACTGAATTTGGGGTTTTGCTCATGAAATAAACATTTGAAAAATAGTGTCTGGCGAGAAGGCTTGCACCGTGGCTGCGAAACCAGATTCATGTACGCAGAATATAGATGTGTATGGTCTGTTTCGGAGCCTGTTAAAGCTGGTCCTCAAAAAGTATCTTCATAGACCTAGGCTGCTTCTATACTTTCACCCATGAGGCTATCATGACGAGAACATAAGTACATTGAAATTAATGACATTATAATTGGTGGTCTAAATGCCACTTGTCATTCGGATTACTTTATTATATTTCGTTTCACTTATGGCAGTTGTGCATCAAAGAGTCAGAGTACGTAGCTAGAATTTTTCTGTCCAGAAGCTATAGCACGCCTAAGCTTGGAAGCCTTGTTTTCCCCCTTCTCCCTAACAAGGAAGCTCATTTAGAGAGAAATGTTTATGTGAAGTGCTTGTCGGCTGGCATTTTTACTGGTCTACTAACCCAAAGGTAAAATATAAAGCCGTGTCTTTTCCTCACTGGCTTGTTGTGAGTAGAAGGGTCCCTCCCTTGTTAGCTTGATAAATAATCTCACTAGGGGGACTCGGCTGTGTTTTTATGCTTGCTGTCTATTTTCTGCTTCCCGCAAATAAATTCCTGTACTCAGAGAGTACTAAAACTCCAAACACGTGGGATTTGCCCATTTTACTGCTGCTCTCCTGAAATATTTATTCGATCTGGTGTTTTTAATTAATTTTTTAAAAGGAGAAGAAAAAGGCGTGATTAACATCAAACCAAAAATAAGTATTCATCTGTTTTTTTGGGGGGACCACTGGGTTTATACCTGGAAAGGCAGATGTTTTGAAAGGCTTTGTAATGTTAAACTCTGTCTGGTTTGTCGGGTTAAAGGCAAGTGTTAGTGACTGGAGTTTTCTCATTACATATTTCCCTGTCTGTCTCTTCAGATTTAATTATTACGCTGTTAATGGGGGAAATAAATAGGCATGGGAGTCTATCTAGAAGCGAGACAGTGGACAGGTAACATCTGTACGCACATTTGAAAGAGGAAACTGGTGTGAGAGCAAAAGAGAACTGGTGTCGGTGTTGCTCCACTCAAGTCCTGGGTAGTGAATCTTAGGGTTTATTCACACCAAGACGAGCTCGGTGCAGCACAAGCCTCAACAAATATACCCCAAAACCATTGCAATAAAATAAAGTACAAATCAATACATTCTGTAAGTGACCAGAACGCTAAACACAACGCATCGTAGGTTCACGGTGCAATGCTGAATGACGGATGGGATGAGAGTTCTGATTGTTAGGGAAACAATCATGTGACATTAATGCCGGATGACTTCATTCACTCATCTTTTCTTGTTTTCAGAGAAGACAGTCTGCTTATTCGCCCCTTGTTGCGTGCACACAAGCAAGGTTTTGTTTTCTGAGATTGGAAACTATTTTTTACAAAGGTACCTTGGACACGCTTGCACCCAGGATGTCAGTGCATGTGACGAGCCTCTTGGAGCCTGAAGCACCTGAGCAGGGGGTTATCTGGAGCTCTTCCTTTCAAAGAAGAAGAAAATACACAGAAGGGGTCCTCAATGAGTACCCCGGCATGCGTGGAGATGGACCATCATGACGTAGGACCTTATTTTCTTAAGCAGACACTGTGTGATTTAACTAAGACATTTCGCTTTGAACTGATTTAGCTACAGAGATTATGAGAAAAATTTTTAAATGCATACTTCAAGAACCAGTGACATTGAACATGTGTTAGGGCCACATGGAAGGCCACACCTGTTTGTCGGAGTTAGAATAAACATCCGTGTGCTCAAACATCCCAACCAGCCACTAACAGACTTGAAGGATGTGAGGAGAAGCTGCTGGGGAACAGCGGTCTCCCAGGAGACAGAACCGATGTCGTCTTCAGTCTTTTAAACAAGTCCAGCAGCAGAAACTTGCATCCCCTATAAAGAAGTGGAGGGTACTGGGCACAAAGCAATGTAGGGGCCAGGTGACCATTTAGTACTATCTTGCTTAGGTGTCTACCATGCCACTTCCTCCCCAGTTAGTCTGTCCCCAACCTTCCTGGATCACACACTCCAGCCTTTAGCCTCAGTTTGTACTGTAAGAACCCAAGCATCCTCTCCGTGGCCTCTTTTCCTGAGCAGGTTGGAGTGTGGCTCAGAGGAAAGGACACATAACATGATTAGTATCTGGAGGTCCAGAGCCGTGACTCCTCATGGTCTTGGCCCCCAAAGACCCTTGCTGGTCTCCAAACAAATGATTCTGTACTTTGATTTTAGGAAGCAATAGAAAAGGCTTTCCCTCTCAAAAAATAATTCCAGCCGCGGTTTGAAACGTAAGTGATGACACATCTCCTTAAAACTCTATAATGTGTAAGGAGTCCCTCAGGACCCTGCTGGGCACTGAAGATAAATCGGTGTTGGCCAATCACGCCAACGAAAGCCCTGTTGAATACAAGTTGTCAGAGAAATCGGCATTGGTACCGAAAAGAATACAATTTCCACATCTTTAAGATAGGAATCGTCCCTCAAAGAGGAGCATAAAGGATTAAATATGGTAATATATGTAAAGCGCTTGGATTAAATATGTTAATGTATGTAAAACACCTGCACTGGGTAAACACCCCCACCATGTTCAGCGTGGACAATGTGACATGGGTGAAATTCTGACCTTGACACTTAACAAGCCTTGGTTTACATCAGAATGACTTTGTGATTACGGTATCGAACTCCCCCCTACCCCCCTTTCCTTTAAAATAAATAATTTCAAAATCAGAAAACGGAGGTTGGTATAGAACAATAGCTTATGGCTATTCTTTTATTAAAAATCCCATCACCCCTAAAAATATAAAATCATTGCGCTTTGGGGATCTCTCTGCTCAAATAATTTAGGGAAATTGTGTGTTAAACATTTAATATTGCTGTCATCCATCTCCGAGCTTTTAGATGCTAATATGTATGCCCCGTATACATATTATACTAACACAGATGGCATGCAGTATTTTCCAAACTTGTGCGAACATGGACCCTGATTTTTAAACAACCATTTCCTGTAAATAGCACTGTGCTGGAGCAATTTTGGAAAAAGAAATGATGATTGCCTAAAGTATTAAAGTCCTGACATTTCTTTCATTGAGCACTAAAGAGCCCTTTTATTAATTTTCCCTGGTGAAAACCTTGTCCTCAGTGATTCATTTGCATTCCGCGTGTTCCTTTTGCTCATCAGCCCAGAACAATTGTATATGATCCCGTCTGCAGTGTATACTCCAGGAGAGGAAACTATGATGTGGGGGTAAATCCAATAGGGTCGTTCAATAATGAGTTCCAGGAGTTGCCCCACCTTCCTGGGCTCCCCACGAGATCTCGGGAGTTCAGTTTGGGATCCTTTGCCTGTTTAGCACACCCAGAGGCCTTGTTTAACTTGGCTTAGCCTTTTGTGACTGAAGGAGCCATCCAAGGGACTCCAGGCTTCTGCATGGAATACATAATTTCCTAGGGTTCTTGCCAGAAAGTCCGTGTCTGTGAAAGCTGCCTTTAGTTTAGGGTTCCTTTATTAAAAAGATGGAGATATCTCCTGCAACATGAATACAAGATGGCTTGGGTGAGAATTGGGCGTGAAGGTTCACTCTCCTCTGACCCTCTTCTTAGTGCGTCTGCCTTGGGGGACACATGGATCCCACCTTCACCCCCAAGCTCACCCCAACTATGTCCTTTGTTCTAAAGGCCCCATCAGAGCTTAGCTGCACACTATAGGCTCCCTGATTCAAGAAGAGAACTGATTGGCTCATCTAACGCTGGATGAGCAGTAGCTAAAAGAGGGTCCTCAGGGCCAGCTTCTTACTTAATCAGATTTTTTGGAGACACAGATTAGATGAGGTTAACACAGTGTTCAGGTCCCAGTATGAGAGATTAAAATTAGTACTCAGTACATGTACACTGGCTTTGGAGGCATGGGTGAAAGGGATTGGGCACAAGCAGGTCTCTGAATCTAGAAGACGGGGTGTCAGTCCCGGATGTTCCTAGAAGGGAGTGGGGCTTTCGAAACATTAATGTCCCACCTCACACGTCAATTAAATCAGAACCTCAAGGAGTGGGTGTGAGCTCAGGCACCAGTGTTTTTTTTTTTTTTCCTAAACAATTCCAAGGCATTCTAGTATGGAAAGGGGAATGAGGAGTCCTAGAGAAGAATGCAGGGGGCACAGCATCTATAGAAAATGCAGAGAGTCCAGCAGCCCCTGGCAAAGCTCCCACATTCTTGTCCTTCTGACGAGTCAGCATCTCCCAGGTCCAGTTTCAGATGAGGAAGGCAGAACAATCGCTTTGTGTTCCCCACTCCATCTGGCCTCCTCAGGCCTTTAGAAACATCAACTCTATTCATGATGAGCAAGGCCAATGCAGTCAGATAAGGTCCCTCGGGGAAAGCAGACTAGGGCTGGAAGCCTCCAATTTAAACCCGACTTGGCCACAGCATAGCTCCAGGATGTAGGTGGGTCCCATTCCCCTGACTGACTTTTGGGATCACATGTCACCAAATTTTCTTTAAAAAGAAATAAATAAAGAAAAGGAAGGAAGGAAAGAAAGAAAGAATGAAAAGAAAAAAGGGTGGGGGGGTGTAATTGACCTAGGAGCCAAGGAAGGTTATGCAATCAGCTAGGCACCTAGCAGCTCACAAATTTTTCAGTGATTTGAAGATAGAGGATTTGAACCAGTGGAATGGTAAACTTTTTACACTGGGATGCTTTTATGAAATGATTTGTGCAGAAGAGAAAATTCTAATTCACTGATTAAATTAAAAATAAAGATGCATTCTCAACTTATTTGTACCAGCTTTTGCAGACACCGGTGACACCTATCGTGTCTGTCATCATTTTAAGAGGCACTTAAGTGTGCAGTGGGGACTACTATGCAAGCAAGTCCAAGGGGTATGGTGCCCTCTTGAATTAACAAAAATGTTTGACCACATGCTGCCAGGCTCCTTAGTTCTCTATTGAGGACAGATACACACGTGTGCTTGTGCTTGCACACACACGCACACACACACACACACACACACAGAGACCTTTGTTGAAGACACTCATTGCTCTACCTTGTAAGAAGATGGGCCTGTAAAAATCTCCCCTGCTCTTAGATGCTGAGATCACGTGAGAGGGAAGTCCATACCTTACACATTCTTGTGTTCGACACAACCCTGTGCGATGGTGCATCGGGCACACACATGGACCACAGCTCAGCGCTTTTCGAGCAAAGCACAGATCTCCCTGAATAAGCCATTGGCTAACCAGACAAGCACACCGATGTGTGATAACAGCCCTTAGAAGTTTGCGGAAAGTCCAAGATGGCATCTTTGCAACCTGCTAAAACCTAGAGAGCGTCCTAACTCTCTTCTAACTTTTCAAAAGTCTCCTGACCTGGCAACTGCCTGTGTGTTTTGTGGAGAAAGTTTTCTTACCTGGACAACACACTGAATGTCCTTTATTTGTATTTATGTATTTAAATTAGCTAGTTAGCCTGGTCTCTGCCTCTTTAGCACTGACATCACAGTGTGTGCCACTACACCTGTTGTTGTTGTGTCTTTGCAAGGCAAACACATTACCAACCCAGCCCCACCCCCCACCCCCAAGCAGGTGATTTCTTTTAGCGATCTATTGACAAAGAACTTTTTATTTCGACTGTGTGGCCATCAGAAATGTACATTTCAAGTATTTTTAGTATTGAATTAGACAAACAGAAGGTGCTGGTTC
Organism: Microtus oregoni; assembly: GCF_018167655.1. Classification (NCBI taxonomy): domain Eukaryota; kingdom Metazoa; phylum Chordata; class Mammalia; order Rodentia; family Cricetidae; genus Microtus; species Microtus oregoni. Next base: position 38,151,542 of record NW_024543063.1, read on the forward strand.
CGTACCGGAAAATGGACGTACTGTTGGAGATTCGTCTAGAACAAGCAGAGGGCTTGGGCATGTGTGTGTGGACCTGCAGAGGACCAATGAGGAGGGAATCATTGTCTCCAGCGCAGTCCAGGAGAAGGAGGCAGTGCTACGTTCAAGAAGGAATTGGCAGGACAGCCAGGAAATAAATGTGGTGAACGACTACAAAGCAGGAGAGAGGAAGGAAAAAAGGAAGGAAGGAAGGAAGGAAGGAAGGGAGGAAAGAAGGAAGGAAGGAAGGAAGGAAGGAAGGAAGGAAGGAAGGAAGGAAGGTGGTGGGAGACCTGGACTATTGCGAGCATCCCTCCTCTCTGTTTTCACCTAGAACTCATTCCCAAGTGGCAACCCATCCAGGCAGCCCACCTTCTTGTCTGCTGACTTCGCTCCACGCCTTTTCACCAGGTAAAGGAGCCTTGTGCGCTCAGGGCCAGTGCTCTGTCGCTCTTTTCTGTACCGTCTGCCTTGTCACAGTACACGGTATTGAGGAGAAGAACAGGAGGGGTGTTTCTTCAAAGAACTACGTGGGGATTTGGTCACGTGTCTGCCATTAACATCAATCGCAGATGCCTGGGCAAAAATGCCTGGCACGTTCTTACACGCTTCTCTTTGAATACCGTCCCCTCTGGGGTTGCTACCAGCCTCCCCTCCACTGATACAGGATTTGGGGGCTTTGAAGTCAGTTGTGGGAATTTTACTGCTTTCTTTGACTCTAGCAAATTGCTCCAAAATGCTACAAATGTAGAAAAGACTAAGAAAGCTTTAACTGCAGCTTAGAGATGGAATCCCCTTAAGCCATTGACAGAAAAATGTGTTTCTTCTTTCAGTTTTTAATTTGTGAGTTATGTCTTAAAATATAGCAATGCAGTCTTAGTCTCCCCGTAGGTGGAGAAAAGAGAGAACGGAGGAGAAGGTGGTGAGCAAAGGGAAGGGTTGGCAGCCATGATTATTTGACCTTGTTGCCTTTAGTGGAAACCTCTGAATGGAGGGGAGACTGCCTACAAAGAAATTGTAGACAAGAACAACGTGGGGTAGGCACATTCCCAGCATCCATTAAGATGTGAGTGACAGCTGACACAAGTGCACAGTGCCCAGTTCACAGGCAGCAGTGGAGGACACAGAGGGGAGGCTCGTTCCCTCCTTAGAGCCAGACGATTGTGTTCCTAGCATACTTCAAACTTACCTTAGCCGTTTCCCTCACGGGGTGGATGCAACTGGGCTATAGTGCATTTCTTTCTTTTTGAGAAATCCCTCCGAGTTATTTTAGTCTGGTAGTACCCGAACACTCCATCGAGTTAGAAGAGAAATATGGAGTGGTCGAAATGACCGCTAGCAGCTCCCCAGGCTTCAGTTACCGACTCCATAAATTTAAGGATTTGGCATGTCCCAGAGGTTTTCAAACTCATTTTTATTTTGTTTGGTTTCAGCAGAGGAATCGTTTGTAAAATGAGAGTTTATGTGAGATCACCATATAAAAGAGAGATGGGAGCTGCTGAGTGGAGCTGGCCCTCCAGGATGCTGGCCTTCCTCCCTCTCAGTCATCCACAGTCCCTGTGCAGGTCCGGACTCCCTCTGGACCACTGAGGTCATCTTTGGGGAATTATTCTCTCCAGGGCATTCTTAGTTCAGCCAGCCTCTGATGTGAAAAATAAGCCCTTCGTTTTCCTGCTGGAGATACTTGGGCTCTCCTAAACGGAGAGCCAAGGATGCAGGCACAAAGGTCAGGCTTTCCTAGTCTTGTGACTTTGGCCAAGTTTCTACCATTCTCCACGTCTCTCATCTTCTAATCTTTCAAATAGGGAGAGGGGTGTCACAAAGAGCCCTGTGGGATTTCTGCAAGTGAAATGACCCAGCTGAGATGGCATTTAGGAAGTGCCCATGCCAGCTGGCTGCTCTGTCACTCAGCAGAACTGACCAATGGCAACCTTGTCTCTTTTGGCTCAAAGCAAACACACACTGATTTTCCTCGGATTCAAGGGGACCCAGTTGTCTATTTTCCAGATGCCTGTACCTTCCTTTCTTACCTTCCCATATCTGGTTCTTCACCTTTATTTAACCCATCACCCTGAAAGAAAGCTTTCCAGTTTATAGCACGCTGGACTGTGATTCCATGCTTAGCCTTATGCAGAACAAATTTGCAGTAAATGTTTGCCGGATTAACTCCCTGGATTATGCTTGCGTCTGTATCCATGGCCTTGTGAGAACAAACTGTATGCATGTTTTCTCAGTCCCGTATTCCAGAACTAACGTAGATGGCATGAAACTGGTCATGGGGATATTTGCAAGAGAGGACAACATAGCTCTAGAAGGAAGGATTCCTTCCATGCCTCTACATACGCAGATGGTCAGTTTTTACACCGTGGACGGCACACGTCTCTGTAAGGAGGCCATGGGGAAAAACTGCTCAACAGGCAAACAGCAAATGTGTGATTGCTGATATTCTTGCTCTGAAGAGACATAGAAGAGAAGCAAAAAAAAAAAAAAAAAAAAAGCCTTCATGGACTGGGGATGTCAAAGAAAAACCTCTGGAGAGGGGAAAGTTTTGAGCAGATGTTCAGACCATGAAACATATTAAGGCTTGCCAAGAACCAAGTAGGAACAGGAAAAGAAAAAGGGCCAAGGAGGAAGGGCCAAGGCTGGGGAGAGGGAATGGATTAGTAAAATCTCTGAAATGTGCTACCATTGTCATAAAAGTTGATTTCTCTGTTCCCCAAAGCCAGCCACTCCTTTACTATCCAGATGTGTTTGACACAGTACATAGCCTCGGTACCTAGCTCAGTGGTCACCTTAGCCTCCTGAGCCAGCGCAGAAACTCACTAGAGTGTTCTAGACTGCTTTCTTCCATTGTATAAACACCACGACCTAAGCAGTTTAAGGAAGAAACACTTTATTTGAACTTGCGAGTTATAGCTCATTACTGGGAAAGTCAGGAATTCAAGACAGGAACGCAGAGGTAGAGACCACGGAGAAACAATGCTCATGGGCTGCCTCTGAAGCTCGTATTCAGCTACATTTCTTACTCTGCCCAGGTACATCTGCCTAAGGATGGCACTGCCCACAGCCAAGGAAATGCCCCCACTGATGTGTCCACAGGCCAATCAGATGGAGGCAATTCTTTAATCAAAGTTCTCTCTTACCAAGTGGGTCAAGTTGACAGCCAGGAACTTCCTAGAACAGTAGAAATGTAGACACGTCATTGGGAGAGAATCCTGAGAGGAAGTGTTGAGAGGGTCTGAGCATCGGCTATACAGTGATGTCCTGTGTGGGTCTGAGCACCAGCTATACGGTGATGTCCTGTGTGGGCCTGACTATTGTCTATACGGTGATGTCCTGTGTACATGTTTTCTTTGAACATGTTGGATTTGACCAGGGCTTCCCTGACATCCATGGCACCATAGGAGTCATATGAAAGTTTGCAAAATCCCTCAGGCCCACAGCAATTAAAAGAGAACACAGGGTGGTACCCAGGTGCAATGGTTTTTGACATACTTCCTCAATGGTTCTAATGCACAGCCAAGGCTTAGAAACAGGTCACAGTGAGGTGCTTCTCGGCATCTGTTTCCTGCATCACCTGGGTGCTGCTTGGCTCTACCCAGAGTGTGTGAATTAGGTAGCTGGGGAATGAGACTTGAGAATGTGCATATTTCTTGTGCTCACTTATGGGGTGTGTGTGTGTGTGTGTGTGTGTGTGTGTGTGTGTGTGTGTAGTGGGTACAAGTGTGTATATATACGTGCATGCACATGTGTGTACCTGTGTATAAAGGTGAGAGGAGATAGGATTTCCTCAGAAACTCTGCCTCTCTTTTTGAGTAAGAGTCTCATTGACCTGTAACTCATCATGTAGGCAAGCAAGCTAGACTAGCAGTGTGGTGAGCCCCAAGATCCACCTGTCCCTACCTCTCCAGCATTGAGGTTGGGAGTCTGTTCATCATAGGCACTGCTTTTTTTTTTCTTTCTCATGTAGCTCCTCAGAATTGAAGTCTGACCCTTGTGTTTGCAAGGTAAACATTTAAGTGACTGAGCCAATTCCTCAGACCTCAAGAATGGTGCCAGAGGAGGAATCAGATTTGAGCTTTGGAGGCCTACATTTTCAAGATATCTGAAGAGACACTTAAAAGCAATTTAACCTAGGACTCAAGTGCCATTCCCATTCTCAAGTCTGGAGTTAGCACCCACATGGACTCAGCAGTTATTATTACTATTTTGAGACAATGGGGTTCAACTGGGGGCGGCACTGTTCTGTGAGGAGCACCCAGCAGCCTCTGGAGATAGTTTAGATTGTCATGATTGGCAGGGAGTATGCTTTGGTCCTCCAGTGGGAGATATCCTCACTCTACAATACCCAGGTTAGCACCTCAAGCCGTTGGCCAGCCCCAAATACCAATCATGCTAAGGTAGAAAAATGCAGTGTAAAGTCCATGGACAGTGTACGTGTGAGTATACATACAGTTGCAATAACCAAAACTCAGCTTCTGGATGTCAGTAAGGACGAGGAGCGTTTACTTTGTGGAGAAAGTTCTGAGGGTCTGCTCAATGGAAAATGGGAGCTCTTCACTTCCCAAACAAGCGTGCAGGGATGTGACGTGTTCTCTTGAGTCAGCTCCAGGGCCGTCCTCTGCAAGGGGGTTGTAAGGATGAAGGGAGGAAACCTAAGCCAAGTGTGATGCCGCTGCTTTCCTTCACCTCTTCCTCCAGACCTGGGCCCTGAAGGCCATGTGCAGAGGCTGAGAAGCTGGCTCACTGCTGCTCTCCCTGTCAGGGTGTCAAACAGGCAGAAGGGCAGCTTCCCAGGTGTCTGGGATTGAGAAGCAATAGCAGCCACCAGGTCATCTCTATGTGCCAAACTCAAGATGGCCATCAGATGATAAATCAGGCAGTCAGGGAGAATAAAGCCTGATGTCTCATTTTTGATGATACGTTTTTGACCTAAATACAGGAGAGCGTCCATGTAAATTTTGAGTGTGTGTATGTGATGTGCAAATGTATACATAAATTCTTGTGTGTATGCAGGTGCACATATATGTGTAACTGTAGGTACATGTGTTCAGAGACCAGGGAACGGCATCAAATGTCCTTCCTCAGGAACAACCCACCTTTAAAAGAAACATTTTTCACATATATCAAATTATATGTGTACATGCATGTGTGTCCAAGTGAGTGTGTGGCACAGTGCACCCATGGTCATCAGAGGATAGGAGTTAATTCTCTCCTGTAGGTTTTGGGTTCCAGGGATGGAACTCAGGTCTTCAGGTTGGTGACAAGCATATTTACCCCTACTTATTTGAGTGGGGGATACAGTCTATCACTGGCCTGGAATGCACTGACTGGCTGTTAAAAACCTATCTGTCCCTGCTTCCCTATCCTTGAGGTTGTAGATGATTCTGCCAGCCCGGCCTTTTTACATGGTTCTGGGAACTGAACCTGGGTTCTCACGCTTAAGCACTCTCCCAATGGAGCCATCTTCCTTGACTTTTCCTGGGATTTGATAAAAACAAAATATTGAGAAGACAAACCAGCCACACAGCCATGCAAGCAGAGGCAATAATTGAGGCTGAATTGCTACGCGAGGCTTCCCCTTTTTACCTGATGGGGCAGAGTTTGAACCTGGCCTTATCTGCCTGGGAGTCATGATGTGAGTTCCAATAGGAACCCAACAAAGCATAGCAGGGACAGCCAAGTACCATCCAGAGATACCTGCCTGGCCCACTTCCTCTGCAAACTGCCCAGATCCCCGTAGGAGTTCAGTCACAGAGTCAAAGCATCCTGGCTCTCATGTGCACGCAAAATGGATTTTTAGCGACAGATTTTATTGAGTAACCCACTCCCTCTTCCCCTACCCCCACCATTGGAAAACATATTGTCTTCTTTACCGTAGTTCATTTTGCTTTCCGAGGTGATTAATGAATTAAAGATGCAGTGTATTTATTCTTTTGCCTGATTACCATTCTGTAATAAATCTCAGCTCCAGAGCCTGTCGATAGGAGAAGGCCAACCTGCCGCTTTGTAAAATATAGCTTTGTACGCTAAGCTTTACTTCCAGCCCTCACATATAGGAGAAAAGTCACCTTAGAGCCTTATAAAGTAAGTGCAAAGCTCAAGGGGACATTGGCTGATGGGCAGAGTAATCTGTTTCTGAGGGCAAACTCCGGGGACATAGGCAAGCCTGTTACCCTGCCAGAAGGTCTCCTTGTTGGGAATGCAGAACACTGAGTTGTTGAGCTGCCATGGAGGTGGTAGGGAAAAGCAGAATCTCAGGCAACCCAGACTGGCCTTGAACTCACTTTGTGGCCAAAGTTGAACCTTTAATCATCCTGCCTTGACCTCTCTAATGTTGTGATTCCAGGCTGAACCGCCACCCCTCCCCCCTACAGTTCTGGGGATCAAAGCTAGGGCTTCTTGCATTCCACTAACCTGCCCAGCATCATCTTATCCATTTAAGGATGGTGTCCTTTGCAGAGTGGTCCCATTTCTAGATAGCTAATCGAGCTATTATGACAAGGCACTCTGGAGTGAGGTCCCTGGCTTCACATTTGTCTTCCCAGCAGGAGAAACAGTCCCTGGATGATAAAAACCCATCTTGTATGGAATAGAAAACTAAGCCATGATTGCAGAAACCTAGGATCGACTTCACCTTATCACTTTCCAGCTCTGGGATCTTGGGCATTAGGCAGGGTTTTATAAGCCTCATCCTGGGATTATTGGAAGGATGTCTTGGTCTCTCCAACACAGGGTAAAAGGACAGGGCAAGGGTCTACCTTCTGAGGGTCAAGCTTTGTGGAATCTCATGAAATGTGACCTGTCTCCACACAAGAAGGACATAAGAAAGCAAAGCAAATGAACCAACAAGTGGAATTTTCCTTTTTGTTTTTTTGAAAAATTTTTTTAAAGAGAGACAAACAGAAAGACAAAAATCATAAAACAAAAGCCGCAAATTGGACAATGGGTGTACGTTTGTGCGAACACACATATGCGTTTGTGTATGCAGACAGGCAAACATGCGTCTGAGGATGTTCATGAACGTGTGTGCATATATAAATATGAAGGCTAGGGGACAACTCCTGGTGTTCCTTAGGTGCTGCTCACTTTGTTCTTTGAGGCACGGTCTCTCACTGACCTGACACTGGTCAAGTTGGTTAGCCTGGCACAGGAGCCCCACTGATCCTTCTGATGCTACTACCTCCCTAGTGCTGGGATTACAAACACCATTACCCCTAGTTTTTACTACATGGTCTTTGGGGAATTGAATTCGGGTATTCATGCTGGCAAGGCAAACACCGTATTAACTGAGCTATATATTATTTCAGCCAGCTTTTTGTTTTCTCGTCCACCAAACAGATGGTAAACTGTATTTGGCTCCTGCACAGGTTAAAGAACCCATATTCTGGATTATTGGGGATCCTCCATGGCAGAAACTTTAATTCTACATACATGCTATGGATCTCTTCCATGGCTAGTGATCTCTGATCAAAAGTTTTAATCTGGGATTGGTGTAAAGATGTTGATTCCTATGGCTGGATGATGTTGGCTCTTTCTCCTAGCCAACATTCGTAGGCTTTGGGTCTTGATTGACCATGGGGCAAGGATCCAGCTGTCCACAGAGACCTACTAAAGGCTAGCATGGACAGTGATATGTTCTATCTGTCCATAAGCCCAAGGAAAGCATCACGGAAGCCAGTCTGTACACACGTGGCATCTGCTGCCATCACACTGCAGGTGTCTTCAGTGGTTGGTATTCCTTACGGAATTCACCATAACAGGCTCTGATGGACCAGGATCCACCATGCCTTATGGTTGTGGATCTGCTGTATTTCCCCTGACCACCTTGATTCAGAACACTTGCCCACACTCTTGCTTTTCATCAGCAGAGGAGGCGGGCATGTGCAAAGGCCACCAACTTGTGCTAAGTGCTCCCTTTCTCTAGAGTTGCCAGGAAGTAAAGGGAGTTAGTAAACACAGGACTCCTTCATGTCTCCCGTGACCACAGCAGTCATTAGGCTAACTGACGTGTGACTTACAAATGAGCCATCACAATGGGTCCATAATAGTTCCCATGACCTGCATCTGGGCTCCTTCACTCCGTTGATCCTATTCTGTGGGCTTTTCCCTCATTTTTCTTCCCCTCAATTTCATCCCTTCTTCTTGTGCAACTAGAAGGAGGAAAGACCCTTCCGGGTATCTACCGGAAGACACATTCCTACATGGTGCCCATCCTGATTACATTTTTCATCAGCCCGATCTGAGCTAAAGTTATCAGGGAAGGTCAACCTCAGTTGAGAAAAACGCCTCCCTCGGATTGGCTGTAGGCAATTGATTGATTGCCATCATGGGCTAATGATGATTTTGAGAGGCCCGGTTGTTGTTGTGGGTGGTGCCACCTTTGGCCAGGTGGTCCTGGATGGTTTGCAGACATAGGCCGAGCACGCCAGGGAGAACAAGGTGACGAGCAGTAATCCTCATGGTCTCTGCTTCAGTGCCTGCCTCCAGGTTTCTGCCCTGCTTTAGTTCTGCCTTGACTTCCCTCAATGATGAACGGGGACCAGGATGTGTAAGCTGATTAAAACCTTTCCTCCCGCATTACTTTTGGATGTTTCCTAACAGGAATAGAAACCGAACCAAGACAGAAACCACAGAGTGAACTGCTGCGGTGATGGACCTAACCAGATTTTGGGGGAGGACTTTGGAAGGAGCTCGGAACTTTGGGGTGGAAAAGCCGTTGTGTTCTCAGAGCTTAACGAGCTATTTTGGGTACTTGGAAGTTAATGCTGAGAGCAGTGCAGGTAATGGACGCCTGGTTTGTGAAGTTTTTAGGGGAAGTTTTAGTCTTTTAAGACTCCTGTTTGTGTGTTATTTTGAATTAAGACTACATGGCTCCAATCAGCGGGAACAGAGGAATCAGTTGTGATTCAGAAGAAACCAAAACTACTGAGGCAAAACTTTTACTTTACTGGGACAATCGGTGCTGCTTATCTGGAATTTAGACATTTAATCGTGATTAAGAAGCGGCCAGCATCACTGAAGTAAAATCTTCTGGGTGCTCCTGAGGGGAGTAAGGACAAATCTCGTGCAGGTAGCCGTAATTGGGCAATACATACGAGTCTTCCAGGTGATACTGGTCTTGGATGAAAGGGTCATGGAGAGCAGCTGAGGCAGGCACAGGGTGAAAGGGGAGCCTCCGTTGTGTTGGAGATCCCAGGATTGAAGGGATCCTAAAGAGAGTTTGGGGCTTGGCACCATGTGTCAGGGTCAGACTCTCTGAAGAGATGTCAGGAGTTCACTGGTGAAGGTACAAACAAGCTCTGAAATCCCAGCATACTGGAGATGCCAAGACTATGGGACAGCCACCAGGACAGCAGCACCTGTGGCGTGGAGCTGGCCTGAACCTGTGAGATAAGGTGTGCGTGCTGCAAGTGGGGGAGCTGGAGAAGCAGAGCTGCACCTGGAAGATCCCGACTAAATCCTAGGTACAGTGCATTGAGCTCTAAGATCTGATTTATGACATTGAAGTTTGCTTTAGTTTTGTTCAAACTGTACCCGATTCCTCCCTCTTGGAGCATGAAAGTATTTAGCTTGTTTTGTTTGGTTGGTTTGGTTCTCTTTTTTTGGTTTGGTTTTGTTTTCTTTGATAGGAGCCCATAGCTGAGACTTTGGGTATGTTACAGAGGCTTGGGGTATTTTAGAGAGACTTTGAATGTCTCTCTCTCTCTAAGGAAACTAAGCTTTTAAAGTGTGAATTTTTAAAGACTAGGACATTTAAAATTGAGATGTGTTTTATATTGTGGTATTGATATTAGTATGAGCTCTTGGAGGGAAAGAAAGAAGGAAAGGCTATGGTTTAATAGTTGTATTGATGTGTCAAATTGACATGGGGTCAGTTGTCCTGGTTTATGTTCTTTTTTTTCATTTTGTTTTTGTTTTGGTTTGGTTTTTTTTTGTTTGTTTGGTTGGTTGGGTTTTTTTTTTTTTTTTTTTTTTTTGGCTTTTTGGGGCAGGGTTTCTCTGTAGCTCTTGTAGATCAGGCTGGCCTTGAAGTCACAGAGTTCCACCTGCCTCCCAAGTGGATTAAAGGGGCGCACCACCACTGCCCCATCAATTTCTTAACCCTCCCACCCACAAGATACTTTGGGTTATGGTGTTCTATCACAGAAGTAGAAACCTAGCTAAGACAGTGAACCACACTCACTAATAACACTTCCCATCTATTCTGCAACAACAACCAAAAAGCTTACCAAGGTAAGAAGGAGAGTGGTGATCATATACGACTTCAATTTAATTATTCATGGATTTCTGGAGTCCTTGACGGACAATCCGTGGTCTTGGGAGAGGAGACTATTTGAAGAAATCTGCTCCACCTGAAAGACATCCTACCTACCTAGAAAGGGTCTTTTTGTCTGACCATGAAGTTACAAACTTTTAGCAGCCCCAAATGATGCCTTCTAATTCTTCTCTGAGGAGGCTGCTGGCGCTTTGTCAGTGTGAAAGCTGCCAGAGGGTAAAAGCATTCCTTCCTACCAGCATTGCTCTGCATGCATAAGGACCACCACAGAGTACCTACCAGAGATCCTTAAATAGTCAGCCTCATGCGTGGGTGTCTTGGTTTCTGCTATTTATTTACTACTGAACGTATTACTTGTCTAAAAAGCGACATAGGTGGGGCCCATTTCCAGTCTTAAGCTGTTTACCAGCTCCTTTTTCAAATATAAAGTGAAGCAGGTGCAAAGATATTTAATATTATTTTAAACCCCATGCATCAAAATTATCATATTAATCTTACTCAAAAATTGCATTCGTGACTTATTTTTATAACCATTTGTTTTGTTCCAAGTCTTTGAAACATGATAGGGCTTGCCGTTTGAATGCTATGTGCTTCACAATGTCAATGTAAAACCAATTCTGAGTCTGACCAAAACAACACAGGTGTGTGAGGGAAGAAAAAAGGGAGATGGCTTCAGGTTGTAAATATGACCGTGTCATAGTTAAACTTAGATTAGATTAGCAATTTGGCTCTTCAGACACTGGCCACATTTGAAGTGCTTTGAATGTACCTGTGGCCCATGGCTAGCACACTGGTCAAGCCACTAGGCCCCAGGTTTGAAGGTTGAGAAATCTGGTTCCAACTCTCTAATTACAACTTCCCTGGTTTCTGGATGGTCCAGGATTTTATGGATGTTCTTTAGCCCATGTGTTAAACATACGCGAGGGGTAGCTTGTAGTTTGCCTGTACAGTGGGAAGCCTACTCTAACACCTGCACATCCTGGGAGCCTCAGATATGCCAAGGGGATGGATGGACAAAAGAAGGATGATGATTAAAAATATTAATAAAGTGTCTGGTAGAGATTTCTGAGAGCAGGAAGCCTTGATCTGAGGCAGGGGCATTGCTGAAGAACCTATCATTCAGTGAAAACACAGGGCTTTGTCAAAGACATTGAGGCTTACAAATGAGGACTGTGGAACTGGGGAGATGGTTCAACTGGTCGAGTGCTTACCTCGCAAACATAAGGAACCCAGTCTTGTCCTCAGAACCCACATTAAAAGATTCAAGTATGCGCATGTTGTAATCCTGGTGCTGGAAAGGCAGAGACAGATAGAACCCTGGCTCTTGGTATCTAGTCTGTCTGCTGGGCTTCTGGCTAGTGAAAGGCCCTGTCTCAAAAACATAGTACCTGAGGTTGGTACCCACGGCTGTCCTCTGACCTTCATATGAAAGCATGAACATACGTATCTATATGCACATGTGCACCTGAAAACCATATTACACACACAGACACACACATATAAACACACATAAACACATAAACACACACAAGCATACACTACACATACACACACACCACATGTGCTTTCGATGGGGCAGGGGACACACCATATTTAAGTCATAACAAACCTGAACACTGGCCACTCTGGTCCTGAGTTTGGGGAAAAATGGCTCATGTTGAGATTTGAGGTACCATTGCGTACATTCCTAGCTGCCTCAGGACCTAGCTTAGCTGTCAGGCGCACTGAAGGCACGCAACACATGTGTTATAAATAGATGAAACCTAGTAGTTACCAAAGGGAAGCTCCACTTTGGAAGCCACTCTTACCAAGTTCCCAAGCACACTGACTCCAGTTTTCCCAACTCAAAGTTATGAGTGTTTTTGTTCCAGTTGTCCTGTGTGTGCATTCATGTGCATACATCTGTATGTGTATGCATGTGTGTATTTGTGTGTGCATATTTATGTCTGTTTATATATGTGTATTCATGTATGTGATGTGACTGTGTTTGTGTGTGATTGTGTGGGTTTCAATGTTCAGTTGATTGCACTTGCTTTTCAAACTCCAGATGGAGTCTTTTGTAGATACCGCCCCCTCTTCCTCTTGCCTCAGATCTTCTTGGTCTCTCGATTTCATCAGTAGGGTCCACAATATTATCTGTGGCTATGGAATTTCCCTCTAGAATTATGTTAGTGACAGAGACACGGGAGAGAACAATCCCGACAGAGCTCAGACAGTGATCTGGTAGGAGAGCCCTCCAGCGAGTGTCTGTGCTCAGCTTGCCACATCTGTCCATCTGATCACCAAATGCTAACCTGATGTGATCCGGAGCAAGGAAGCGATGCAGAGTGAAATGCAGCCCTGTCAGCAGCGTTCGCTTCTGACCCTTCCTCTGATTTTTAAGAGAATTCGTGTTTAACATCTTGATTAGGGACCCGGAATGCGCAGCAGTTTCTTTCTCTTTCTTCCTTCCTTTCCATTTTTTTTTAAATGAACATCTTGTAATTTACTCTGGAAGTAAATTATAGTCAATTTATCTGCAGCGACAAGTCAATAAAACAGGGGAGTTCTCCAGCTCTTCAGCCTCCAGCTTTTCAGTCGCTTGGTGCTGGTTTCCCGCCTTTGTTACAGAGGGAGACACGGGGCCGCAGGTAAAGGAGTCAGGAGGTGCTGCGTGGCTGCTTTGACTTCTGCTGTCTGTTCCTTGGAGATCTCTCGGGAAGATTCATTCCGACTTGCCAGCTGTTCTGAGTTCAGAATTTGAACAGAGCAGCACATTGTTAAGCAGAACCAGCCAGGGCTTTCTGAGTCTTGTGATGTGGATGGCCAGTATCATTCAAGTGGTAAACCATACGGCAGTCTGCTTTCAGCGGTGGCTCTTCTAATGAGGGTGTCTGTTGTGTGTGTGAACACACCATTCAGAGCCCAAATCCAGAGGCCTCCGAGAGTCGGGTTCGTAGCGGTGCATGCTCAGTTAATAGCTCAGCCCACTCAAACCACACTCGGGGCCTTTGGGCTTGACACTTGTGTCAGAGTTACACTGTGGTTTCAGAGATGGCAATTAAAGTCAACTTCCCCCAAAACAAACACACAGGGAGTGTGAGCTAGACAAGGCAGCTGGAGAGGGGTTCCTGTGGGATTCTGTGGGTCCAGGAGAGAAGTGCGTGGCTCCAGCCAAGGTCTGTAAGCGAACCCTGGGTTTAAGCTGCCTTGCTTCTAAAAGGGAAGCAGGAAGGTTAGTGGGTGACCATCTCTAGAATTTGAGAAGACTTCTGTAACCAGGACCCCTGGAGTGTATATGAAAGCCGTCTAAAAGACTCTTGTTTTATTTTGTGGTTTTCAACCTTCCTAATGCTGCGACCCTTTAATACAGTTCCTCGTGGTGTGGTGACCCCAATCATAAAATTATTTTGCTGCTACTTCATAATTGTAATTTCACTACTATCACAAGTTGTTATGTAAATATCTGATATGCAGGATATCTGATATGCAACCCTCCAAAGGGTGGCGACCCACAGGTTGAGAACTGCTGTTCCAGATGCTTGACTTCAACCTTTATTGTTAAGGTGAAGATGACGACTCTGTTTACCAGGGCTGTAGCCTAGGGACCAAGGACTGTGTCCTCACCTTTAGTGAAAATTCCCACCAGGGTTTCCTCAAGAGGGCAATAGCTGTTTCTATGACTCACTCCTTTCTGGGTTTAATTTTTAATTTTGTTTTTGAGATAGGATCTCACTAAGAGGCCTGGACTGGCCTTGAACTCAAGATCCTCCAGCCTCCGTATCTGGAACGCTGGAACGGCATGGCTGTGTCTCCTCAGGCTGCTTTCTCTCTTTATATGAGAATCCTACCCAAAGTTTGGCCCAAGGTTTCTATTTCATTTATATTTCAGCTAAAAAAACATCTGAACTCTTGTCATATGAAATTACGTGTTAGATGAGTGTAGTAACCAAAGGGAAGGGTACCCCACCATTATGCCAGGACCTGTGAGAATGGATCCACCAATCAACTCCTTCTCTCCCTCTCTCCATCTTTCCTTCATTTCCTGGTTTAACATCACCCTTCCTGGTTTAACTCAAGTATAAATGGACACGATTAACTTTCTTGCCCTTTCTGGAGCTTTCTGACAATTATTGTGAAAATTAAACTGGTTGTAAAAGACCAGAAGAACCCAGGACTGAGTCGATTTATCTGCAGCAGACTATTGATCTCCTGCTGGCTTGTCCGGTGAGATGCTCAGATGCCAACTGGCCCCCCATTCTGATACACAGAGGTGGGAGAGGACCCAATATATTCCAGTGAGTCACTCTCTGCCCATCATCAGACAACACTGCCCTTCTTAAGCAACCGTCGGGTCCCAGATCAAAACTTTCTTTCTCATACTGCCTCAGTTAGCTTTTGGCATTGCAAGATTTGGCTCCACAGTGAGTGCCTCTCCGCACTAACACTCACCCCTCCCCCTGAAATGAAGCTGTCTTCTCACCCTTCACCTTTACTCTCCCATAGCGCTGGGCATACATGAGGCCTGTAAGGCCAGCTAGCTGGACAAGTGAGAAATGACACATGACCCCTGCGCTTTCATTAATGATCCACGTTATGAAGGGATGGCTGTGTTCTGCTGTAATGGAGAGTACCTTCTTTAGTCTACACATCTCCCAGGAACTGAGCCATTCACGTACATTTTAGAAGCTTTGAACATGCCCAAAGCCACATAAAGAACAAATGTCAGGCCTGGACTATGAATTGTGGGCTACGGCAAGTGCCTATGACCAAAACAGCACTGTCTTTGGATTATCCCTGGGAACCGTTTCCTTTTGTTCACATCCAGGGCACTTTCCACTCCCCCTTTGCACCTGGGAGCCTGGAAAATTCTGCGACAAGATTGTTGGCAAGGGGAAGTTCATTTTCTCTCCCTTCTTTCTCCAAACTGCTGATCTTGGCCATTCTTTAATTTTTCTCCTCCAAAAATGGAAACTTGGGGAAATTACCTTGGCAGGGAAGTCTTGCTTCCCTCTTCCCCGGCAGCCCAAGTGTTGATGGAGCTGGCAACAGCAATGGAATTGAACTGCAAGAAAGAGAAGAATGGCACTGGCTGAGGGTTAGCCAAAACTCACTTGTATGTGTAGGGATGGCAGAGGACCCAGCATGGAAAAACCCTGCGTACCTGACGCACATTGAGCATGTCTTGTGTGTTCAGCACCATCCTGGGCTCTCCCTGTAGGTTGAGTCCTGGGTTTATTTTTGATTATTTTCATATTTTCAGATGAGAAAAGCTACAAAGGTTTGATCTAACTTGGCCTAAATAATGTAGGGAAAACACATAGCTGCCCACTGCACTTGACTTGGGACAACAAATAACTAACATCTTTGAAGGCTGCTCAACTGTCTGCTTCTCATTCAGCCTTCTCACCCTAATTTCTCATCTTAAGCAGTTCAATTCAACAGTAATGCCATCAACCAGTTCCTAGACCTGAATTTCTTTAAGGTTAAGCTCTCTGATATGCAGCCCTCTAGCTTAAGACTCATATTTGAAGGGGTACTATTTTGAGTCTAAGAGGTTGCCTGGGATCATGGAAAGCCAAAAATTCAACCCATATGCTAAAATAGACAATGGCCAATCTTCTGGACCTGCTTTCAGGAAGGAGCTTGGGCTAAGTGGTAAAGGTTGCATAGGAATCTTAAAGGTGCCCCCAAATATATGAGGGTGTTCCCAAAAGATACAGTACTGTGACGAAATCAATATTGCGCTGTTCGGATGGCCAGATGGTACAACACACTTGGAGACAGTGGTGTGCGGAAGTCAGCTTGCCCTGGTTTGCACGATCTGCTTGCCAAGTTTTCAGGAATTTTGCAAGCTGATCACTAAACAGCCCGTGTTTAAAGTAAACTTATACAGAATTGCATATACATATGTTATATCGAAAATGCAATAAATAGAGTCTGCATAGATGGCTCAGTCAGGTGGCTGCAAGAGATAGTTCTGTCGGGATAGTGCTTGCAGGGCAAGCATGAGACCCTTGACTCGATCACAAGAACCCACATAAAAAGGCAGCAGTGGTGATGTGTGATTGTGAGTGAAATGCTAGAAAGCCAGAGACAGGACGATTCGTAGGGCTTTGGGGCCAGATAGACTAGCTGAATTTGGGTGCGCTGTCTTTGACAAAAGGCAGACAGCTGCGTGAAAACGGAGCCAGTCCACAGGTTGATCTCCAGCCTCCACTGCACGCGCCTGCGAACAGGGGGCACACAAACACAAAACGTGATAAGCAGCGGCGTCATTGCTTCCTAATTTGCTGGATTTTACTATGTGTGTCCTCGTGGCTATTAATATCTATGTATCTGTATGGTGGAAGTACTTGATATCAATCTGATATTGCCATTTCCCTCCAATTTGTCTGTTAGTAATGTGACTTTAGTAGGTTGAGATTAGTCACAGGGAGAATATTTACACAACAGAAAATGGCAAACACTAATAATAAGGATGTTTATATCTCAGAAAGGCTGGTTGTTAAGTAATTATCAATTACCTGGACACTATCTCTGAGAGGAAAGAAGGAACCAGATATTAAAAAAAAATGTTAAAAAATGTTTCTGAGAGCTCAGACTGGAACTCGTAGGAAACTGGCTTTCGTAGCAGTTCGGGAGAAAAGCAGAATTTGAGGAGCACACCAGGTTCTAGCCTTTTCCTGGCAAGTGCCATCCCAGACGTTACAGGTAAGGATCCAGGGCAGTTAAAGTGAGAAGCACAGGAGCCCCTCCAAAATGATGTATTATCAGCCACCCACTGCCACCAGCTTTTCATTTTCAGATGGAGCCTCAACACAGTGCATCGGGGCAGGAAGGCACACGGAGGGAGTTTCTCAGTCATCTCTGCTTGCTCACTGTACTTACCCCACCCACATTTCTGGGTGTAATTTCTAGGGAGCCAGGACTCTGCTGGCCCTGCTGGACTTCCTTAGAACCAGACATAGGGAGAAGAATCCCCAACTCTCATGGCAAAATTATGAAGGAGCTGCCCCACTGTGGGAGGCACTATCCTTAGGCACATGGCCCTGAAATGTTTAAGAAAGCATAAACCTAGTGTGAGCAAGCCAGGGAAAGTTGTGTTCCGCTTTGGTTCCTGACTGCATGTGCCTGCCTTGAGTTCCTGCTCTAGCTTTGCTCACGATACACCCTGACCTGGACATTTAAGCCAGAGAGGCCCTTCTTTTCCCAAATAGCTTTAGGTAATTTATCACAGCCAAAGAAAGGAAGTTCTTCTTTCTGAGAGAACTCTTCCAAAAACTTCAGTTTTCTAGAACCATCTTGAAAATTCTTGGTTTTTAAACAGCCCTGATGTCTGTCCCAGGACTGTAAGCAGTGAGCCATGTTCAGGAGTGGCAAAGAGAATCTCACTGATTTGACGGTGATCTCCTACCCCTGTATTCCTTCAGTTCCTGCATCTTGTGCCATGTTTCTCCCACAATGTCATTCCAACTGTCGGAACTCCCATCCACTTTTAACCTGGGCAGAATCTCCCACGGGCCCTCAAAGTCCTTGAGACAGATGAGGCTCACACTCTGCTACCTTCCAAGTGAGTGAGGAGGAGGGGGATGAGGAAACCAGACTTCACAAACCAGCAGACTCAGGAACATGGGCTGTCTGACTTGGTCATTTTACATCCTCGGTTTCCTCACATACACGCTGGAGAGTCTGGCCTCTGCCTCACTGCGTGGATGGAGAGAATTACACTGGGAAATCCTTCTGTGACGTGTGCAGCTCCTAGACATAGCAAGCCCACGGCATGTTCACTGCTATTATTGTCTTTTTTGTTTTATTGTCAAAGAGG
Organism: Microtus oregoni; assembly: GCF_018167655.1. NCBI lineage: Eukaryota > Metazoa > Chordata > Mammalia > Rodentia > Cricetidae > Microtus > Microtus oregoni. The sequence continues at coordinate 38,169,646 of NW_024543063.1, forward strand.
GGTGGTCAAAAGCTCTAAGGAATGTAGCGCCCTCCACAGCATCATCGTATTCTCCATGTGGCTTGCTAAGCCCATTCATGGAAGTAGAGAAAAGAATGAGAAAGCCCCCTGCCTTCCTTGGAAGCTGTGGAACTGCTGGGAATAGGCTAGTGTCTGGGATCTCGGTCCAGGGCTGACTTGGGGGTGTCAGTGCACAGGCGCTGGGTGACTGAGCAGACTAGACTGTGGACACATTATGCCAGTGCAGATCTTTGACAAAAGGAGCTCCTGAGCACAAGTTAACTCCAAGCCCTATGCCTGAGCTGCACCCCAAATGAGTTTTCTATATTGAGAGCAAAATAAAGTTCCAGGGGTCACCAAGATGGGCAGAATGACTTACCCAGGGTAGCCAGTATTTCCTAGTGCCTGTAATGTAGGATGCATAAATGGCTGTCTGGACAGGTAGGTGGATCTCTATATCAGCACTTCCAAGACAAGAAATTTGCATTTTACATTACAAAAAGTTTCTGAACTGTATCTACCTGTAGGGTCTGAATCTATAAAAGCAGACAAGCACAGTTAGCTTGGAACAGGCTTGGTCTGGGCACCTTCTCAGGAGCTGCAAGGTGACCTACATTAGCCTCCATCTTCTGGGCAGACAAAATGGAACCCAAAGAGATTATTTTCAGGGGAATGCCAATCTGAAATGGGGGTCTCCACACTGAGGATGTGGCCGGTGTCATTGAAGCTGAGTTTTGCTGGCTGTGCCTAGGGTGAGTCAGAGAATCAGTCTGCTTTCACACACAAAGTATTAAGTATCCTGTGTGTGTGTGTGTGTGTTTGTGTGTGTGTGTGTATGTGTGTGTGTATGTGTGTGTGTGTGGTGTGTTTGGTGTGTGTGCTGTTGTGCATGCCTGTTCCTGTGCACATGTAGGCTAGAGGTCAAATACAAGTATCTCCTTCTATCGCTCTCCACCTGACTTTTAGAAACAGTTGTTTCTTACTGGATCTAGAGTTTGCAGTTTCAATGATACCAGCTGGCCTTTGGTCCCTGGGATCCACCTGTCTTTACCCACTGTGTGCCAGTGCTGGGGTTCCAGGAATACCCTGCCATTCCTGGTTTTTTACCTGGTCCTGGGGAATCTAAATTCAGGACCCCATGCTTGCACAACAAACCCTTTACACACCACGGTAATTTTCTTTAGCTTTCTTGAAGTGCAGAAGGTTACATTGCAAAGTCAAGCCTACACAGACTGAAATAGAACTGGGGTCCACTATTCTGACCTCAGCTCTGTTTATTCAGCCAGAATTTGAGGTTCTCTGTAACACTGACCTCTGCTCAGTGTGCTCAAATCCCTTAGAGCCCTTTGTCCCATGCCCAGCACGCCATAGCTTCACTGTAAGTGATACTCTCTCAGCTCTTCTCATTCTTCCTTATCAGTTAATGAAATAGATCATAACCGTGGCCAGAGCCCCAGCACGTTGCATGTATTAATTCACTTAATCTCTGCCCTAGGGTGTACTGCTCTACCCAGGCTTCACAGACATTCTTCTTCAGAGAAGAACTCCAGGCTGAGACTATAGTAGGGCGAACATGGTTATTTCTTTTCGGAAAAAAAAAAGAGAAAAAAAGAATAATAGAATACTTGCTACATTGCAGAGGTGTTCACTGGTAAATGGTCACTATCCTTATATAAAGAGGTGTCGGGAATGCAATCAAGAAGGTGTGACCCAGGCTTCTCAGACTCTCAACCCGTCCCCATCCCTGGCAACGCTCCATCATCTTCTCATGTGTCCGTTAACGTTGTGGGCAAGCATTGGAGGGTACTTACTCCTTCTGGAAGTTTATATGAAAGCCCCGAGACAGACCAACTCATGTTCTATGGTTGCATTAGAATAATATGTACTTGGGGTCTGCATAAGTGGTATGGAAGTTGAAAGTACTTGCTACACAACCCTGACTGATCTGAGTTCTGGTCCCCAGAACCCAAGAAAAAGACCATATACAGTAGCACAGGAATCAGTCACTCCCGTTTCTGTTGGAAATGGGAGGCAGAGACAGGAGAATCCAGAACCTTGTGGGCATCTAGGCTAGCTTGTGCAGCTATGAAGAGAGCCTGTCTCAAACAAGGTAGAAAGGGAGGAGCCACACTTAAGGTTGACCTCTCACCTCCACACAGACACATGCCTGCGCTCCCTCACATGAACGTGCAGACACATATACAAGCACCAAACGAAGTGAAATAAGTTAGAAGAATTTCTCTAGAATATATAAGCCTCTCCCACGTTAAGGCCATCTAAGAAAGCCACAGCCTAAGAAATGGTCTGAACAATGTCGTGGTAGAATCCTATTTTATGGGATTGTTCTTAAAATAATCAATACATTCCCAGGTTGAAGATTAATGAATCTCTCTCTCTCTCTCTCTCTCTCTCTCTCTCTCTCTCTCTTTCTCTCTCTCTCTCTCTCCGTCTCCCTCCCCCCTCACACACAGGACTCACAAACATGCATATCTATACACTTACATGTACAAGCTGGTATAATGATTAATCTCAATTGTCGCCTAGATGATATCTCAAATCCCCTAGGGAGACCGCTAGGCCTGGCTGTAGAGGATTCTCTTGACTGTGTTAACAGTGTTGGGAAGATCTTCCCACAGCTAGTGGCACCATTCTTTACCTGAGATCCTGAACTATGTAACTAACAGGAGCTGAGTGGCAGCAAGCATCTGTAATTCCGTTAAACACGGTCATGGGTGTGATGTAATTTGCTGCCTTCACTTCCCCGCCATGATGGCCTTCATTTTAAACTGTGAGTCAGAACAGGCCCCTTCTCCTTGAACTTGCTTGAGCTGGGATATTTTATCACGGCAACAGGGAAAGGAATCAAGACAGCTGGTTTTCCCTCATTAGGTTTAAGCTTCTTTTCTCTCTGAGCCTGAGATTGAGATCTGAGTAATTCATAGCACAATTGGATTTTATAGTTTGTTTATGTTGATTCTGATTACAGAATAAATGACTACCTGAAATATATTTTTAAAAATCTAATGAAAAACCAGGCATCAATCAAGACCATCTATGGATAAAGACTTGAAACATCTATACTTAGAAATACATGTGGTATTTAGGAGCAGATCTAAAAAGACTTATGTAATGTGTTTTAATCAAATCTTGAAGAGAAATTGACCAATAAATCAAATCTCGCAAAGAAATTGACCAATAAATCAAATTTGGAGAGAAAGTGACAGATAAATCAGGGCTAAAAAAGAAAACAGCCTGTATATCAAGCCATGATATGTTTATTAAAGCAACTGATTGTATTAAAGCAGCTGATTGCATTTGGGGTGTGTGTGTGTGTGTGTGTGTGTGTGTGTATGTGTGAACGTGTGTGAACCTTTTTCTTTGTTCTGCCCAAGTATTAAGAAAGCATTTAGGAAGAGAAGAAGAATCTAATATTATATACGTTTTTGAATTGTCTATTTCTGGGTCTCTCTTTCCCTATTTCTTCTTTCTTTCTCCCTTAACCACCACCCCCCCCACACACACACACACATCATTTAAACCAGAATATATGATGTGGTTGCAATGAAAGAGGTAGGGGAGAGAGCTAGTTATAGACATGCACAACCCTAGACTCACTTTCATGTCATTCCTGGGATTCCTAAAATCACGTAGCTTCCCTCACAAAGCCTTCTTGTAACACGGGTTTTTTAGACTCCAGCCATAGAACTTTTATAAAGTCTCACGGGAAGTCCAGGTAAATATCACAAAAGAACTAGCTTCTAGTAGGCCTTAACATTAATAGTTTGGGATTTCCCACAGAGGTATGTGCAAATGTATTTCTAAGATCAACGATACCATATGTATACCTGTGTGTCTAAACTTGAATGCTCTCATGAGCCTAGCATAGACATTGGCATAGACATTGGCTAAACCTTAGTGGGCTTATGAGGTGTGTATGTAGCTGAATGAATCTGTGTAATGTATATGTATGTGCATATAAACTACAGGTGCAGGCTATATGTAAAGGAATGTGTATGGGTAGGGCTGTATCATGTATGTATGTATTTAGGGATAAATGGACATATGTGTTGGGGAGCAGAGAATGCATCCTATGATCCCTGTGTGTCCTATTTTCACTTGTAATGCTAACACAAGTTACTTCAGATAGGAACTTTCCAAGAAGCCTCTTCTTCACTTATACTCACATCATGTTGCCACATAACCTATAGGATCAGATTTCCCAACAGAGACATGAATTAAAATTTTCTACATTATTCTTTGCAAACATGTACTTGTAGCACTTGCCAGTTTTAATGTCCCAATAAATGGTCACCATATTTATACCCCCTGTATGCAATTTGAAGTTCATGGTTAGGACCATAGAAATCCATCCTACCTAGCTATATAATTCCAGTAATATCGGCGACTGGTCAGTTGTTGGGTTCAACAATTTGGGTGTCTTTTCTCTCTGCTCTACACACAAAGACCTGTGGTAAGTGCATGAGGCAATGTTTCTACTTCACAGAGAGAAAAACTGAGGCAGGAAAAGAAAGTAACTTTCCCTAGGTCCCTCAGCATCTGGTAACCACAGAAGATAAGGTCTGGAGTGTGTGCTTCTTGCTGAAATCTTTGTCGCTTCCCATGTCCAGTTGCATGCACTGCTTGCTCAACCTCAACCGTGCTGGCCTAAGTCTTCACAGAGAGCAATAAGCTACTTACCTTGTTCTTGAGCAGAGGGTGCCTGAAGTCAGCCATGAAATGAAGGAGAAATTTGATGTCCAACTCCTCCCTTCTAAGAGCTACATCCAGTGCCCCATGTCCTGATGTCAATCAAGCAACTTGGCTTAACACTATCACCACCTTTATTAACTTTAATTACTCTAATTTGTTGACATTCAAATAAGGACAGGCTGATTTAAGCACAGAAAACCATTGTACTGGCTGGTTTTGTGTGTCAACTAACATAAGCTGGAGTCATCAGAGAGGAAGGGGCCTCAGTTGAAGAAATGCCTCCCTGAGATACAGCTGTTAGGCATTTTCTCAATTAGTGATCAGTTAGGGAGAGCCCAACCCATTGTGCATGGTGCTAACCCTGGGCTGGGGGTCCTGGGTCCTATAAGAAGGCTGAGCAAGGTAGGGGAAGCAAACCAGTAAGCAGCTCCCCTCCATGACCTCTGCATCAGCTCCTGCCTCCAGGATCCTGGACTGTATGAGTTCCTGTCCTGACTTCCTTCAGTGATGAGCAGGAATGTGGAAGTGTAAGCCAAAGAAACCCTTTCCTTTCCAACTTGCTTTACGGTCATGGTGTATGTCACAGCAATAGAAACCCTAACTAAGACAACTATATTATTATTATTATTGTTATTGTTATTGTTATTTAATTCTTAAATGCTGAAACCTCCTAGCTTTTCTTCCATCCCATGATACCCCACACCAATAGAAAATGGCATCCATCATGGTCCTTGACTGGAAAGCTCATTCCTTAAGCATAGTTTTAGTAAGTCCAGAAAGTTTTCCCAGTGATTCTGATTCACAATAAAATGAGTTATTTCTTGATATGAACAAAGAGTTAGGCACATAAGAATAGGATCTGTTAAATGCTGACGAGGATGTAGGGAAAGAACTCAGAAACTGCTGGTGGGGGTATTTACTTTGTACAATCACCATGTAAATTAATATAGACTTTACTGCAAACTACAGCTATCATGTGACCCAACTATTAAATCAACCTATTGCAGAGACATTTTTACATCTATGTCAATGCGGTAGTACTCACAATAACAAGAAAATGAAACGACTAACCTACACCTCCACCAGCCGCTAAACATGACAAAGATTGAAATATAAACAATGACATTTCATTCAACCATTAAGAAATCTTGATGTCTACAGGGAACGGATAGAATTAGGCATCATTAAGAAAAATAAAGCCAGATTCATTTAGACCTAAAAAATAGATTTCTTTATTATATAAGCAGGGTCTCATTGTATAGCCCACCTTAATCAGGGACTCATGCTCCTCTCTCTTCTACATCTGAAGTGCTAGGGTTATAGGTGTGTGCCACAACACCTAGCTCAACTATACATCTTTGCCCTTTAACCAGTTTGGTGCCTTGAATGAGAAATGTCTTCCACATGCTCATGTATTTGAACATTTGGTCCGCAGTTGGTGACAGTGACTAGAGTGATTATGGAGACTTTGGAAGGCCGAGTCTCGCTGGATAACGTATGTCACTGGGTCGGGATTAGGAAGCGTAGAGCCTTGCTGCATTTCCAGTTCACTCTCTGCCCCCAGGATGTGCATGCAGATGTGGTCCCACAACTTCCTGCTCCCACCCCGTTTGTACCATGACTCCTCTCCATGATGGACTCTTATGCCTTTGGAACAGGAAGCCAGAATAAATGTTTTCTTCCTTAAGTTGTCTTTGATCATGGTGCTTTATCACACCAGCAAAAAGTAACTAATACAGCCAGTGAGAGCAAGTTTTAGTATACAGTCTCCCTAACCATTTCATGAGAACATCCATACCAACTTCAATTATTTCTCCCAATGAAATGGTATTTTTATTTTGCGTTACTCATTTTTAATTGACATGGAAAATTTTCATCTTTTGTAAGGTTATATTTATATTATAAAATGTTATATTGTATGTTATATTTATATTATATTATGCTATATATTATAACATAACCTTACAAATTATCTTACCTATTTATAATGTTATAATATATTCTTGCATTTTGAAATGGCTGATCAAAGCTAATGAATACTGATGTTACCTCACATGCTTATCACTGGATTCTGGAGACAACACTTAAAAATTAATTCCAGAATCATTTCAAATACATAAAAACATTGCTTTTAGCTGTAGATGCCATGTTAGATGATTTTTTGAATGTGTTTCTCCTGTCTTATTGGGACTTTGTGTCCTTGGCCAAAGTTTTCTACCTTCTTCCACCTTCAACCCCCTGTCCTGGTACCTACCATTCTGTTCTCTGCTTTTACAGATGCACCCGATTTTAATAGGACTATTCAGGAAATATGGGTCCCCCCACCAGTGAATTGTGAAAACATGGAATTCTGATTTCATGGGCTGGTAGCAGGTTCAGCCAAAACAGAGTCCCATACTTAGCTTACTGTTCCATTTTTCCCCGCTTAAAATTCTAGACATCCAGTGTTGTTATTTTGCATATGGACATCTCAAAATAAAAACAAAACAAAGCAAAATATTCCAAATCTGTGTTCCTCACCTACCCTTCTGTGACAGATAACCTTAGTTATAAACTTGATGGCATCTAGAAAAACCTAAAACAAACTTCTCAGCATGTCCTGTGGGGGAGTTTCTAGATTAGGTTGAGTGAGGAAAAACCCACGCTAACTGTGGTGGTTTCAATGAAAATGCCCCCCCCCCCCATAGCTGCATTATTTGAAAGGATTAGGACCTGTGGCCTTGTTGGAATAGGTGTGACCATTTTGGAAGAAGTAAGTCTAAGTCACTGTGGGTGAGCTATGAGGTTTCAGATGCTCAAGCCAGGCCCAATGACTCTCTTGCTTTTCCTGCTGCCAGCTGATCCAGATGCAGACCTCTTGGCTCCTTCTCTAGTACATGTGTTGTCTGAAGTTTCTGTCCTGTCAGGTCCTGCAGCCATTAAGTCCCAAAGGATCACACAGAGGTCTACATTAATTATAAACTGATTGGCCTTTAGCTCAGGCTTCTCATTGATTAATTCTTACACCTTACATTAATTATTCTTGTCTGTGATAGCCACATGGCTTGGTACCTTTTTCAACAAGACAGTCACATCTTGCTTGCTCTGTGTCTGGCTTCCTCTCTTTCTCTGGGTGACAGCTGCAGACTGAAACTTCCCTCTTCCCAGAATTCTCATTGATTCTCCTCTACTTCCTGCCTGGTCGCCCCACCTATACTTCTTGCCTGGCTACTGGCCAATCAGCAATTATTTAAAATACAAGTGACAGGATACAGACCATTGTCCCACAGCATACATGTCTGCCATGCTTCCTTCCATGACAATAATGGACTAATTCTCTGAACCCGTAAGTCAACCCCAATTAAATGTTTTCCTTTATAAGAGTTACTGTGGTCATAGTGTCTCTTCACAGCAATAGGACATTAAGTCACTAACTGTGAGTGGCATCATGCCATGATGTGGGGTTCTAAATACAGTAAAATGGAGGAAGTCACCTGAGCATCAATATTTACCTTTCTCTGCTTCCTGACTGTGGATGCGGCATGACCAGTTGCCTCATGCTGCAGCTGCATCATGTATCCCATGCCACGAAGGACCATGCACACGAATCTTCCACAAATTTGACTTGTTAGCTGGTGAAGCCCAAATCTGTCCTAGCATTTTAGGGTAGCTTTTGTAATGCCCATTCTGTTCTTTCTCCTGCCAGTTTGCTTTTCTCTTCCTCCTGTCATTTAAGGGTGGAATTTAAAGCCTTAGAGGGAAGACTAGGAAAACATCTTTTTTAATATTCTGAGAGTTTTGAAGGAAAGCAAACAGAGGGCATGCATGTTAAGTGGCCCCTTGGGGAGCAGTGCAGGACTGTGGACTGATCTGAGGGAGCCAGAAGTCCCTGGCCTAAGATGGTTTGAAGCTGCACAGAACAAAGGGCCTTTGTGAAGCTCATCTCTGCTAGGGCAGGATATAGAAACTTCTATGAGAGTATCAGCCCCCAATGCGATAGGTTAGCACCTAGTTCTGTGGTCTCACGTTGGCTATTTTAAAAGACACAATAACTATATCTGAACAAACATAAATGCAAATATAACTAATACACAGCATTAATACAAGAAATGAAATTGGATTTTAGTAATTTTTTTTACTTTGATGTTGACTTCTTTTCATTGATAAAACAAAATAGTGAACTATCACTGAGAAAAGTAAGATTTGAAATAACTCCAGCCGGGCGATGGTGGCGCACGCCTTTAATCCCAGCACTCGGGAGGCAGAGGCAGGTGGATCTCTGTGAGTTCGAGACCAGCCTAGTCTACAGAGCTAGTTCCAGGATAGGCTCCAAAGCCACAGAGAAACCCTGTCTCGAGAAACCAAAAAAAAAAAAAAAAAAAGAAAGAAATAACTCCAAATCCCTTCTTTTCTGAATAGGGACTGTCTGATGGGACTTTCTTCTGTGGTGGAATATTCTAGGTCTGTGCTTCTCTGATGTTGACTTCTTTTCATTGATAAAACAAAATAGTGAACTATCACTGAGAAAAGTAAGATTTGAAATAACTCCAAATCCCTTCTTTTCTGAATAGGGACTGTCTGATGGGACTTTCTTCTGTGGTGGAATATTCTAGGTCTGTGCTTCTAAATGCAAACGCTTCCAGAGCTCTGAGGGTTCAGCACCTAAAATACAGTTAGGGTAAAAGAGGAACTAAATGCCAGCCTGTATATTATCTTAATGGATTTAAAATTTAATACCCAGATTCAGTTAGTTCCAACTAAATTAAGTACAACCACTTTAAACCACGCTTTTTTTTTTCCAAGATTGATTGGCGTGTGTGTGCATGCTCGGCTCTTGTTCATCTCCTTTTTGGTTTGGTTTTTAATATTGGGGATTGAAGTTAGAACCTTACACACGTTGCTAGGCCATGGCTTTACACCCGGACCTGTATTCCCAGCCCTCGGTGTCTGCTTCTCAAGTATTAACTTATAAACTTTGTTCATCTTTTGGTTCAACATTTTTTTTTGCTCTTGGCTCACTGTCTGGATCCAGAGAGAAATGGAGCCTGGAAATTGCTCATCTATAAACCTAGCTCTGGAATATGTCCGAAGTGGAACACTGTATAGCATAATCAAGAAGACAGGTAGTCAAGCTATGAAACATTCCTGAGTGGCTGTCTTTTTTTTTCTCCTGCATAAAGGAAACTATAAAAAAAATGGATGAAGGAAACTTTAAGCAGATCAGAGGGTGTCCACCTTGAGAACATCCAATCATTTTCCGAGCACCATTTGACACTAGCCTTAAGCATTTATGTAAGATGCACAAAGCCTTCAGTGGCAATATCACTTTCCTCCTGGACATGATACAAGCCAGACTCAGCGAGGTGACTCAAGAGTGCCACATCACCTGCATGTTACAGGACCGGAGCTGGACCCCAGCTCCTGGTGGCTCTAAACTCTGTCCTCTCTCCACTGTGTCTGCCTTTAAGATGCTGAAGGGTAATGTCATCAGATGCAGGTGGTCCTGGGCAGGGTCAAAATCTGCCTTTCATCCTTCCAAATGCCTGGGAAAAGTCTGCTTATGTGGCAGAGGTTCATGATACCAACCCTGAAAAGCTGTCTAGTGGAATACAAAATGTACATGGTTTTACTCTTTAAAAAGATAAACATTTCACTTACTTTTATTGTTTCTTAAGAAACTGAGAAATCAGTGGGGGTAAGAAACACAACCGAATGGACACATACAGAATACAGCCGTACCACAGTGCCAACATTTCTTGCCTATCACAAGGCCGTCTAGAGATTTCCTTACTAGAAATCAGCTACCTTGGAAACTCCTTTGTTCAAGTCTATCTTGTCTATCTCGATGGACTTGCCGTGGTCCCCGAAGATTGACCAAGGCCACCCAAAGGGGAAGGAAGCTCACCCCTCCCAGCCCAGGAAGCCCAGTTTGTCGCCAGAGCCCGGGCCCCAGAAAGTCTGTGCTTGCAAGATCCTTCAGGCTGGGCCAGCTTTGCTAAGGTCATCAGATCTGCTTCTATATGGGAGCATGGTTGAGGTTGGAGGGGAAGGAAGAACAGTTCCCCCTTCTCTGGATGCTTCCCTTTGTTATCCAGGGCCTTGAGAGGTCTGTGTGGGTGGGGAGCGATGGCTCGGAATCCTGTGCCTGGCCTGGTGCCTGAAGCCCCCAACAACAGATTTGCTTCAGAGGCACCCGCCTGGAAGCTGGCCTTGACCCTACCTAATCCCAAGGCACTCACAGACTGTGCAGCCAGTTCCAAAAATAGCATACACTAGGGGGCCTCAGAAGCACCAGGCCCATCTCGGGTGGTGGCCTTCAGGCCCCAGAACCGCCTTCCTGTTTGCCTTTGCTTCTGCACATTCTTCCCTGCTGCCATTCGCTCCTCCCCCTTCAGGGCCGTATCTTTGCAGTTTGCTTCCCAGAGTCCGCATCCCACATCCTTGGCCATTTCCGGGTTCATTCCTGCTGGAAGAGCTTGTCACCTATGACTGCAGTGCCTGGAGACAGGAGTAACATAAAGAATCTGGCTAGCTTGCTCCCCAAACTATACGTCCTCTTTAACTATTTCAAACCCAGGCAGCTAAGCTAATAGCAGGGACTAGGGTAGAAAGGTCTGGATCAGGGCCGGACTATTCACCTGCCCTATGGTCTCCTACACCTCACCTCATGCTCCATGCCTCTGTTTCTTCCCTCCTGCAAAGAGGAACAACCTTCCTGTAAGAATAATGTACAGTAAAGTCTCCACCGGGGCCTGGCAGACTCCATCAGCTCTAAATATGGTCCCCACCACTCAACAAGGAGTGGTGTACAGGTCCACACACTCACTGTCTTGGGGGAAAGGTACAGAATCTCAAAGCCTAGGAGAGAGTTCTTGAGATGATGTAAGAGAGAGAGAGAGAGAGAGAGAGAGAGAGAGAGAGAGAGAGAGAGAGATTGACATTCAAGTCATGATGATTTACCCCAGATCTGGAAGGGATCAGTGTTGTCAATGTGTTCCAGCTGCTGGGATGATGAGAGAAGTTAGCAGCTGCCCCCGTGGTGATAGGAAAATAAAAATGTAGCAATGGAAGAAGGAATAGTGGCTGTGATCGCGGTGGCTAGAGTTGGAGTTTAGTCCCAGTGTAATAGTAATGGTGTCTTGGACGATACTAATAATAGCGACAATAGCAACACTATTGGTGGTAGTCGTAGTGAGGGTACCACAGGAATAGCAGCAGGACTAGAGAGCCATGATATGCTCTGTAGCAGATGCTGCTCAGCCCTTTCAAGGACCACTTCCCTTCCTTCTCCATCTCATTCGATGTCCACAAGATCACCCCTCAACCTCAGTGGTACCCATTGAGAAGCAGATATTCCCTTAACAGCTTTCAGCATGCTCATGGTGAGGGGCTTCTCCGGAGCTGACTGGGGAGTCTTTTGTGTATAAGATGACCTTGCATTCAGAGTCATGGTGGCACCTCTAGGCTGGGTGCCTGACAGGTTGCCATCGGGGTTGTCAGCTTCTCACAAGCTGTGGGTAGGCAGCGAAGTCAGAGTTGAGAGTTTCTAAGGCAATGGAATTACGGCATGTTGACACCTCCCTGGGGTCTGCTGTGCCTAGGGGTGAGATGGCCACATCTACTCAGTGCTTCTGTGCCGGTTACCTTTACTATGGCCAAAGATCTGATACAAGTAATTTAATGGAGAAAAGACATGGTCCGTGGGATATAGTCTACCATGGTGGGGAAAACATGGCAATAGGAACAGCCTGCAATAGGAACTCCTCAGTGACAGGAACAGGAGAGGGCTGGTTACATCAAAGCAGATGGTTACATTATAACAGCTGATCAGAGGACAGCTTGACCTGAGACAGAAGAAGGCCGAGGCTATAACCTCCCAAGACTTGCCTTCAGTGACCCATCTCTACAGCCATTGCTTCTACCACTGAAGAGCCCATGACTTCCCCAAACAGTGCCACCAGCTGAGGACCAAGCGTTCAAACACACAAGCCTGGAGTGAGGACACTGTTTCCATTCAGGTAACAGCAAATTCCCTCCATCACCAACAGTCTGGTGATCCCAACTTATTCCCAATTGGTCTCTTGGGGCAGCTTGGTACTGCGAGAGCTTCCTGGAGGTGGCTTGCCATTCACTCTGGGCCTGTAGTAGTGCAGGCCTTGTCTTTAGCCTGTTGTGATGGGAGCTTCTCCCATCTGTAAGATCCAGTATATGTTCATCTCATCCTGTCTGCTTAAAAAAAGATTTTTAAGAGTGGGGAGAAGGGTCAGTGGTTAAGTACTTGCTGGGGAAACTTGAAAGCTGGAGTTCAGATCCCTAGAACCCACACAAATGCTGAGTACACCTGCAGACTTGGGAGGTGGAGAACAGCAACCCCCAGAACGAGGTAGTTAACAGGATCAGCCATATTGGGAATCTCTGGCTTTGACTGCCTCGTTGAATGATGTGGGCGAGTGAGAGAGGATGCTTCTTGACATTGACCTTGGTCCTCCATGTGTGTGCACGTGACACATACATGCAATAAAGAAATAATATAGTCACATTCTTAGTGGCAGACAAGAGAGAAATGTAAAGTCATTCATAGTCAGAAATTAAAGCCTTGCTTCTCTTAGTGACCTAAGATGAATTTTCTGGATGCTAGAGAGAGCCTCATGTGACTGTGATCACATGGCAGGCGTAGTAAAATTGTATTTACCACAAAGTATTCAACTGTGTGCAGTTAGCTAGGGACAAACTTTGCTTAAACCCTGAAAGACTACTGGGTTCTACACCACACATGGAACAACTTAATCTTCAGATTGTTATTGCCATGCAGTTTGTATTCCTGTTTCTGTCACAGCTCTCTCCATACCGGACCTCTTCACACCAGAACCTGAGTCTTTAGTCACTCCTTCAGTGTGAGTTCCAATGTAGGCGATTACTTAGAACAACACGATTTAAAAAATTCAATGCATGAAATAAAATGGCTTTGCAAAAACACTGAATTCGTTTATCTGATGACAAATTCGATACAAGACAATCATCTCGGTGTGTTTAGCTTATCAGAAGGATTCATTTCCTATAGCTAGGATAGTCAAGTAAAGTGGCACATTGCTGTCTTATATCTTTATTTACTGCTAAACACAATGAATGTGTTTTTGTCTGTGGCTATTTTTATTCTCCCTTCTACGGACGTTCTCTCCTTCCTTTACTATTTAGAAATTCAGTATTCTTGATGATTCCCAACAACTCTTTATATAGATTGCATTTACACTGTGTTCCAGTCATAACAAAGTATCCTCCATGTTCATCTCTTGCCTTTTGATTCTACTTATATTTTAACATGTGCACTATTTGGTTTGTTAATGAGGTGTATTTGAGTGAAATATTTTTCTCTGTGTGCTGTACTTAGAATGGTTTTCCTGGTACATGCATTAATTCTTCATCCATACTATCTCCACTTAAATTATCTTTTAAATTGTGTTTATTGTTTTAATTTCTGGGGGAATGGGCCATGCCAAGGAGACCACGTAGAGCGAGAGAACAACTTTGGGAAGTTGGTTCTGGAATTGAACTCAGGTCATCAGGCTTGGTGGCAAGCTTTTATACCCACAAAGCCATCTCACCAGCCCTAGATTATTTTTATATCCAGCTTCTAGATCATCATTACATTTATAATTTACTTTCATGTATAGCATGAGAGGCTAGCTTGATTTTTAAAATAATGAGTTTTGCTAAGAGTCCTGTCCTAAAAGCCTTCCTTTTTTCTATGGCTGTGACAAACCATTACTTTGCCCTAGCTTTACACACACACACACACACACACACACACACACACATCACACACACACATACACACACACATCACACACACACACACACACACACACACACACACCTGTTTCAATCATACCCCACTTCACTGATGTATGTATTCGTTGATTCTCATACTAATATATAGCTCTGTAGCGGCAGTTTTATGAGCAATTTTTGTACCTGTTAAAGCAACTGTCTTAATTTTTGCTTTCCCAGTTTATAGTAAGAGACTGAGATAGCTCAGTTGGTAGAGTGCTTACCCAGCCTGCACGAAGCCCTGGGTTTGGTGCCCAGTACTACATAGAGGAGGTGTGGTAGTGCTTGTCTGCAATTCCAGTACTTCCTGGAGTCAGGAAATTAGGAGGTCAAGGTCATCGCTGATTACATAGTAAATTCAAGGTTAACTTGAGATACAGAAGGCTCTGTCTCATAAAATTCATGGGTAAATTCAGGTACATAGATAGAAGAACTATCGATCAATCGATCGATAGATAGGACAGATACATAAATGGCAAACAGGTTGATGATGAACAGACATCACTAAACGTAGATGATAGATGGCACACAGAATGGAGATAAATAAACAGGCAGGCAGACAGACAGACAGACAGACAAAAGCAAAGTTGACACACAGACAGACTTTTGCTTCTCTTCTCTCAACACAGTTTGCAGAACAGATGCACATTTGCCAGCTAGAATGTCAGAACACACATTTGGGAGCCAGAATGACAGGATATAAATCCAGTTTGTGAACTGGAGGCCTGAGACCCTGGCTGCTCATCTGTGAAATGGGGTAAAGGTATATCATAACACATGGACACTGTAGGGCCCTCTATCAGACCAGGAGATCCAGGCAGAATTACAGCAAGCGCTCAGCCAATCACCAGGGCCATTCTGAGGTTCCCAAGTTTCACGTTCCTTCCCTGACCTCATCTGGTGAAGAGATGCCAGCTGTCTCTGGCACCCAGGGCACCTGGGTTTGAATTCTGCTGCTTGGACATTTCAAGGCAGCAGATCCCATGGCATCCCAACGATTTCTAGGAGCCATCCGTTCTCAAGTTCATGTGCACCAAGCAGCAACCTGTTCCCACTTGAAAGACGGATGTCTTCAAAACAGAACAGGATGGAAGCCAGAGTAGTTTACTTCCACGGCCAGGTTTGGTGGGGAATAGAAAAATTCTAGCTTCTAAAAGTTTATAGACTCTGTGTGGGCCAAACTTCTGGAGTGTGTTGACCACTCCGATCCCCGCTTACTACATTGGATTGTGGAAGGCACAGGACCAGGGAGTCTTGAACCCACCCATCATCTCACTTTCTGTCTGTCTGTCTCTCTCTCTCCCCTTGTATCTCCTCTCTTTATCATCTTCTGTCCGCATCCCTATCTGCTTTCTGTCTGTCTGTCTGTCTGTCTATCTGTCCTATGCTGGCTAGTTTTATGTCAACTTGACACAGACTGGTGTCACTTGAGAGGAAACATCGATTGAGAAGATGCCCCCACCAAACTGACCAGTAGGAAAGCCTGTGTGCAGTTTTTGATGGATGATCGATATGGGAGGGTCCAACCTTTTGTGTGTGGGATGGCGTCGCCCCTAAGCGGGTGTTCCTGCATAGTATAAGAAAGCAGGGTGAGTGAGCCAGTAAACTGCTCTTCCACAGCCTCTGCATCGGTTCCTGCCTTGAATGTCTGCCCTGACATCCCTGGAGGATGTACTACAATGTATAAGATGAAATAAGCCTTCTCCTCCCCAAGTTGATTCTGGTTGCGATTTTTATTACAGTAACAGAAACCCCGACTAAGATTTTTTGGTTAATTTTCTACCTACCAACCTATCATCTGTCATTTGTCTGTTCATCTATATCTGCCTGTCTATCCAGTTATCGATCATTGATCTATCATCGATCAATCTATTCATCTATCCACCCATCTACCATTTATCATCTGTCTATCATTTATCTGCCTAGCTCTATCATCTGTCTATCTACTTATTTATCATTGATCTATCTACTATCTACTTATATGCATATTATCTGCCTACTTGTCACTTGTACAGCATCTATATATCTTTATTTCTGTCCACCCATCCATTCATTGACTTAGTATCCATTGAGTACCATCCGTATACCTAACGTACATAACTCAGAGGTGACTTGAATGTAGTCTTGGTTCTGGAAATGCTGCCTACAGTGAGAGGTATACACCTGGAGAGTGAATGTGTCATTTTACCCTTACCAAACTCTTCCAATTCTTTCTTAGTTCTTTTTTCTACTGATTGCTTCTCTCTCTCTCTCTCTCTCTCTCTCTCTCTCTCTCTCTCTCTTTCTCTCTCTCCTTCCTCCATGTCTCTTCTACTTCTTTCCTACCCCTTCTCACCTTCTCTCTTCTCCTCTCCTTCCCTTCTTATTGGAAAGAGGAAACAGGGCTGGAGAGATGATTCAACAGCTAAGATCACTTATTCCTCTTGCAGAAAATCAGGTTTAGCTCCCATCAAGCTACTTACAAGCTCCTGTACCTCTGGATCCAGAGGATTTGATGCTTTCTTCTTGGCCTCCAAGGGCTCCTGTATGCCCATGGCGCACACACACACTCATGCAGGCACATACATATAAACAAATATACTAAAAAATTTTAGAAAGAGCAAGATAAACCAGGCACAGTGGTACACACCTTTAATCTCAGCACTTGGGAGGCAGAGGCAGGGGGATCTCTGTGAGTTTGAGACCAGCCTGGTCTACAAAGTGACTTCTAAAACAGCCAGGACTGTTACATAGAGAAACCCTGTTTCAAAAAAACAAAAGGAAAAAAAAAGAACAAGATGAAAATTTCCTGTTATGTTGGCATGGTTGTGAGCGACCAAGTGACCTTATTGAGGATTAGGGTAATAGCCTTGAGTGTAAGGACATCTTTTGGGTCCACTCACTTCCTTTTCTGTGTTTGTCTATGATTTGTATAAAGAGATAAGAGGCGAGACTGCTGTGAGCCCTTTAAGATTGGCCTTTTATTAAGGAAAGTGCGAGAAACAAAGAAACACAAGCCACGCTCTGTTCCATTGTAAGGAGCATAGACAGGCGATGATGGGTTTCAGTGGAGAAATACTTGTAGTGTGGGAAACTGATTTCAGAGCCCCAGAACCCAGGTTTCAAAAGCTGGTCAAAGTGGTTTGTGTCTAAAGCCAGGCGGTGGTGGTGCACACCTTTAATCCCAGCACTCTGGAGGCAGAGGCAGGCGGATCTCTGTGAGTCTGAGGCCAGCCTGGTCTACAAGAGCTAATTCTATGACAGCGATGACTGTTACACAGAGAAACCTTATCCTGAAAAAACAAAAACAGAACAAAAAAAGTGGTTTGTGTCTGTATTGCTAGGACTAGAGAGGAGGCATGGGACAGAGACCGAAGCACCCCAGGGCCTGATTGGCCTCCAACCCTGCCGGGCGGTGGTGGCGCACGCCTTTAATCCCAGCACTTGGGAGGCAGAGGCAGGCGGATCTCTGTGAGTTCGAGACCAGCCTGGTCTACAGAGCTAGTTCCAGGACAGGCTCCAAAGCCACAGAGAAACCCTGTCTCGAAAAACCAAAAAAAAAAAAAAAATGGCAAGTTCCAAGTTCAGTGAGGGACATTGTCTCATCACATAAGCCAGACAGCAGTAGAGGACGACACCTTATCACTCTCTGTCCAGCCTCTGCACATGACAACATGGACGTGCCCATGGGCACGTGTTTGCACACGCATACACATGAAAAGATACATAGAAGCAGATAACTCTCACAGTGACAAAAGCCACACTCCTTGGAGAACTTGACAAGTAATTCTCTGGCTAATATTCTTTGTCCCTGACTTCAGTCCAATTTTTATACAAAAGGGCCAGAGGAGACAGATAAATATAGAGAGAAAAGAGAGAAACGAAGATACTAAGTTATCCCAAAGGGCATTCCTGTATTAGTCATCTTATAAAAATTATATGTACCACAGAATATCTATTTTTAGAGGCCAGGAGGTTATGTGAAGTAGTTCAGATGTCGGCAAAGACCCATAGGCCAGCTCCCAGCAATGATATCGGATATTAGGTTATTTGTTTGCTTTATTTTAACTGTGCATGGCTGGTACTGACCACATGGGCATGCTGGCCACTTGGGGATAGTGTGACAGGACCTGTCCATTTCTTCAAAGACGTTTGAGGCTCTAAGTCAGTCTTTTGTGTTATTTTTGCCCATTTTCTAGGTCTGGTACTACACACACACACACTCAGAGAGAGAGAGAGAGAGAGAGAGAGAGAGAGAGAGAGAGAGAGAGAGAGAGAGAAAGAGAGCACTAATTCATTTTTATACCTGTGCACTTCAGTACCTTAGAGATGCAGATGCTCTTAACTTTCTTACGGTAAGATAAGAGTTTAATTTCAACTGCAGGATTGGAGAGATGGCTTAGTGGTTAAATGTATTTGTTTCTCCTGCAAGGGAGCCAAGACTGGTTTACAGCGCCTAACACCCCCTGTAACTCCAGCTTGAGGGGATCTGATCCCCTTTCCTGGCCTTCATGGACATCCACACACTCGTGGTATACATTCACATGGACTCATATGAGGAAGTAAAAATAAAAACAAAACTTTTTTTTTTTCCAAAGAATTTAACCCCTTGAGGTTTTTTTGTTTGCTTGCTTTCAGTTGGGTTCAGTTTTTGCTGTTGATAGGCTATTATGCAGACCAGGGTGGCCTGAAAGAACATGGGAAAGGGATCCGCTCATTTCTTTGAATCTGATCCGTACACACAGGCCACTCTTTCTCCGTAGCAAGTCTTGTCTTATTTCTTAGAGACCGGGCAGTGATTATTTCTCTTCTGGGCACAGAAGTACAAACAGATCAGCGATGCGGGCAGAAATGAGCCACCTCTGAAACGTGAGCCCTTCTGGGCTACTGAGCAGTGTTGTCTCCCTTCCCCTCCCTCAGCTATCAAAACTCTCCTGCAAGTTCATTCCTAAAGACCAAACTCTTCTTTGCTTAAAGGGCTCCTCTGGCGGCCAGGGCATTTCTTTGATGAAATGAGGATACTGGGCAACTGGAAGTTGGCAGAAGCTGGGGATGGGGTGGGGACCAGCCATGTGCCTGTCCACTTCCCTCCTTGTATGGCTATTCTCAGAACAAAGTCGGGGCTTTTTTCCACCCCACACTCCAGGAGAGTAGTGTGGTTGTGTATGCCTGAAATTCCATCCCTAGAGCGGCTTAGATAAAAGAATCTGAGTTTAAAACTATCCTGAACAGCATAGCAAAATCCTGCCTCAAGCCAAAGAGACAAAAAGCATGTAGTTAGTGCCTGGAGAACCATGTATCGCCAGGTCAAGCTTGCAAGACTTAGCAGACAGAGTGACAAGGAGTCAGGTTCAGTTTGAGTATCAGAACGCAACAGCCGTATTTTGGGTATAAGTAGTTCCCCTGCAATGCTGGGATCTACTTACAGTTTCTCTGAATCCCGGATAGGAGCAGGCAACCTGCACTCTGTCTGACAGCCTGGTGTGGAATATCTTCTTCAGTGGTACTCTGCTAGCTCGGAAACCACTCATGTTTTTCCAGGCTGCAGAACACTTAGGTGTCAGGGTTGGACATCATGTCTCCTATACCCCGATGGTGCCATTCTCCTGATGCTTTCCAGAGCCTAAAGATTTCTATTTTAGGAGTACATTCCTGATGCTTATAGGAGAAAGAGGCACAGAGGATAGAGGCCGCCTTGCTTTACCTTCTCCCTGTGTTTAATAAATTTCTTGAAAACACGAAAGTCTGGATGCCACCCCTGAGAAATGTCCATGTCAGGGAAGGGTTGTAAAATTTCTACAGAAGTAAGACACTCTATTGTCAGGTGCTTCTCTCACTGCGTGGGCCCACATTGGCTTTGAACTCCTGGTCCTCTACCATCATCCTCTCCAGTGCCTGGGTTACCACCACACCCTACTCTCCAGTTACTTCACCGGAATGCGGGGTAGAAATAAGCCCCTGCCCTGTTCTGAGAATAGCTCCTGATCCCCTTGCCTCTGCCTCCCAAGTCCTGGGATTACAGGTGTGCAGCACCATGCCTGGCTATCTAGTTACTTGAGCAGAGTGTGGCACTGAGCGAGACTCGGACTGTTCTGAGAATAGCCTGTGTGGATTTCATCCTCCTGACCCTGCAGACACTTGGCAGAGGTTTGAAAAACTCAGAGCTCAGAGGATTGCGAGTTTACCAAAATCTTGTTGACGAAATGAGTGCCCAGCATGTCCCGGTTTCCCGTGTCCTCTGATGCTTCCCTCTCTCCTTGCTGTCTCCCTAACAGACAGATACACATTTGATTCAAGTGTCTTCTCTAGCCACAGAGAACTGGCTGAAGGGAAATCAATGACCGTTTCTCCTGAAGTTAGGCCTGTTAGGCATACTGAAGGAAGGAAATGGAATTTTCAAAAACATCATTGAGCCACGATTGACCATTCATCCCATTTGTTAGAACAGTCGAGAAAGTTTGCAAAACTCAGAGAATTAGAGCAGAAGCAACAGACACTCATTGTTGCCATCACTAGAAAAACCTGGAGACACATTCGAGTCTCTTTTGCTTTATCTATTTCTGCTATGTAAATAAATCTACTTCTGTTTCTGGGTACAATGAAACACACTTTATAGGATTAAAATATTCTTAAATATTTTACCCTGACCGTTTTTTTTTTTTCATCAAACTTTAAGTTTTCTTTTTTCATAATGAGATGTATGACCTATGGGTATGTCTCAGTTGAAAGAGTACTCATATAGCAGGTGCAAGGCCATGGGCCAGTCGTCAGCACTGCCTCAAACAGGCATGGGGTGCATGCCTATCATTCTGGCCCTTGAGAGAAGAAGTTTTGAGAGCAACCTCAGCCCTACTCTGATGACCTCATATTGTGTAAACCAAAAAGCAGTGCTTTTTAGGCTAAGCCTTGAACATGAACTTAAGACACAAAGACAGGAGGATCAAAAGTTCAAGGTCATCTCCACATGCCTAGTGAGTTTGAGGTTATCCAGGAAGCAGAAAGATTCTGTCTTAAAAGAAAAATAATAAAGAAAATGAGATACCAGCATTTCCCAACAGAAGCTGTATATAACCCTAATATAAATATCAAAATAGCTCCACAACCCAGATGTTTTTTTAGTGAGACACAGTATTACCCATATAAAATTTGTAGAGGACCTCATGAAATGGTCAGTTATAGTGAAAACACAGGCACATTAAACATAGTGCCTTAAATTGATTTGTTTTTTTTTTTTAACTTTTATTTATTTAACTTTATTATGTTCGTTGGTGTGAAGGTGTCAGATCTCGTGGAACTACATTTTCAGACAGTTGTGAGCTGCCATGTGGGTGCTGGGAATCGAACCCGGGTCCTCTGGAAGAGCAGTCAGTGCTCTTAACCGCTGAGCCATCTCTCCAGCCCGATTTGTTTTTTTTTTTTATAGGCACAAGGTACATAGGAGTTATAAATTAATTTGCAGATTAGACATGGATCCTGTTCTCAGATAGTTGGTGATCTGGGCTTAAAAGAAAAAGGAAAAAAAAACAAAAAGCACCAAGTTGCCTCCGGTTTGAGTGTTTTAGCTAAGGAGAGCTCTACCTGTAATCGCATGTGTTTCTTTTCACTTCCTTAAGCTCTACGTTGTCCATTTCCTTGTTTGTTGTTGTTGTTGTTGTTGTTGTTGTTGTTGTTGTTCTGAGATAGGATATTGCTGTGTGCCTCTAACCCATAATCTTCCTGATTCAGCCTCATGAGCATCTGGGTTAGAGGGATGCTCCATCACTGGTGGCTGAGTGTGGGGCTCTGAGCTTGAAGTTGCCTTTCCAGGTCCCCAGTGAGATGGGGGAAGACAGTGGAGAAGGCCCTGAGCTAGTGTAGACTGTAGATGAGCATGGGTCTCTGGGGTTTGACTACGTATAAGTTCTCTGGAAATACACTGTTCTTCCTTTGATTTTTCTTTTTGCATGCATATGGTGTATGCTATGCACGTATTTGTATATGTGTGTTCGTGCATGTGTGTGTGTGTGTATGTAGAGACCAGATATTGATGTTGGGTTTCTTCCTCACTCACTTTCTGCTTATTTGACTGACACGGGTCTCTTGGTGAGCCTGGAGCTCACTGCTTTGGCTTCTCTGGCTAGCCAGCTCATCCTGAGATTCCCTACCTGAGTCTCTCAAGAACTACAACTGCAGGCTTCCGTGCCTGCCTCTCTGTTGTGTGGGTTCTGGAGCTCCAGACTCCAGTCTTCACCTGCACAGCCTTCCCAGCACACACGTGTTTCCTGTCTCAGTTGCCTCATGTGAGACACGTGAGTCTTGAGACGCGTTCTCTAGCTAGAAGAAACACAAAGATTGAAAGGACTTTAAAACAAACATTTCGAGGAGTGTTCAAGGTTGGGCACTGCATCAATACGTGTCATTATGAACTTACTTGGTTTGGTTCCACTTGAGGATGCCATCTGGGGCTTATTTGATTGGCTCTAGGTTTTTAAGAGAAAAGTATTTCTCTTGGTGCTCAGATTAGTCTGAAATTAACCTAAAACAGCATTTACCAGTATTCAGATTCCATGCTCCCATCGCTGCCTTCAGTCAACATTCTTCAAATGTCATCCCTCTGCTAGATGCTTATACAGATTTCCCTTCATTTAACCTTTACAGTGCACCCTCTGAGAGATTATTCAATTATCATAGTTACTATTATAAATGCTTTTTAAAAAGAATGTTGATTTGGGAATAATTACAGACTCACAAGAAGTTGCTAAAATGGCACAAGGAGTCTATTTCTCTGAATTTTCCCCTATGGGGAACTTCTTTCTTTTCTTTCTAGCTAATGTTTTCTATCTCTGTTTGTCTGTCTGCATATTAATACGTAAGAGAAGTGAGGTTCAGGACAGCTATTTGCCAGTTTCCAACCAGGGAGCAGTAGCCACTGGTTCAAACTCAACTATATCTAAGTTTAAAAGCGCCTACGTGCATTTGCCCAGGGGAAGGTGGCACTAAGCTATGAGAGCTCAGCTGGAGCTTGGAATCTCTAATTCTAGACCCAGCCTTTCCATCCCGTTCCTAGTTTGCCGCCTCAGGGTGCTCCTGTTGGAGCTGTCCCCTGAGTCCTTGGAGTTCTACCTTCAACTGGGGGTGAAACTTGAGGTGGCTCATTAGAAAGACAGGTAAAAACAGAATTAGAAAGCCCTGATGGCTCGATTTCCCCAAGTCTATTCAGAAGAGCTGGGGGAGACCTACTACACAAAACAGGCCACTCAGAGAAATCCCCACATCTCTGAGAATTAGTGGCTGTAAATGTAGAAACCAAAGGCAGCCATTTTCAGTTTCAGAACCTGGGATCTTTCTCTCAATATTGTTCAGAAACATCTCTGTCCGTCCAGAACTCTGACAGAGTCTTGGGCTCTCGGCAAGTGCCCCTCTTTCTTTCTCCTACCTTCAAATTGATATCTCGAAGCCTTAAGTCAAACTGTGTTTTATTAGGAGAACAGGCTATTTGAGATACAGTCTGCCATTACCCAAAGCCAAACCCAGCTACAGCTCTGCCAAGAACCTTCATGCTGAATATAGATTTCAGTACGCAGAGAGAGCCCTGCTTTGCTCAGTTTTGCTTAACTTGGATGGTTTCTCTCAGTTCCTACCCAAGCAGTAAGGTTTTTTTTGTTGGTGTTTCTTGTTTGTTTGTTTGTTTTTGTTGTTTTCCGCCAAAAGCAAGATGATTTCCCGGCCACTGGGACAGCCTCTGTTGATCGTGTGGGTGGTTCACAGAAGCGAGAAGCATCCAACCGCAGCAGCTTGGCTTCCTCCTCCAGGCATGCCATGCCAGAAAATCAGACCATTGCTTAGTGAAATCACCCAAGGGAAGGGGCAAACACTGCTGGGAGCTTGGAGTTGAACCTGGCCAAGGAATTAAAGGGGGCAGAGAACACTGTTTGGATATGAGATCCCTGGCAACTTGTCCTGGAGGCTCGGATTTCATTTCAGTTTCAAAGTTCTTGCCTTCTACTCTATTGGTCTCAAAACGATGTTACTGGCACCATCTTACCAGAGAGACACCCCCGCCACCCCGGCAGCTCTTCCAACACCCTTCACAGTGTTTTCCAAACTCGGAGGTTTCTTACAGATTCCCAGTCCCCCAGCTTCTCTGAAAGATGCCACCAATGACAGCAACCAAAGGATTGGGCCCATCTGGACAGGAACATCCCAGACAGCCCGTCCTATGAGGTCACTAAGTGTTGGCATTAGAAAATGAACTGGGTGGGGATTCCATCCTCTTCCTTTCCTTTAGCAGAACTTTCCCCTGCACCTGCAGGAAAGGGAAATAAAGCTAAACTCTGCCAGCAGAGGATGCCGAGCAGCTGAACGGCTCCTTTTGTTTGGGAAGTTCATTCCTCTACTCTCAATGTCACTTAAGTCCTCTCGACAAAGATAAAAGGCCAGCTTAGAGAAAACCAAAGAGTGAGACTCTCTATAAAAACTGTGAAAGGATGGGGTTAGAGAGATGGCTTGGTGTTAAAGGGCTTGCTGCTCTGGCAAGAGGACCAAGGCTCAATTTCCAGCACCCACATTAGACAGCACGTAACTTCCTATAATTCCAGGTCCAGGTTATCTGATGTCTTCTCTGGCCTCTGCGGCCACTACCTGAATGCATGTGGTGCACACGCACACATGCTCTCTCTCTCTCTCTCTCTCTCTCTCTCTCTCTCTCTCTCTCTCTCACACACACACACACACACACACACAAATAATAAAATAAATAAAATGACTCTTTTTTAAAGGTGAAAGGAGAGAGAAGGAAGGAAGGAAAGGAAAGAAAGGCAAGTTTATTAACTAATTCACTAACTTATTCCAACTGAGCTGCTCTTTAAAGCCAGGATCACCATGGCACTGGGGTTAACTTGTCCTGGTTCATAATAACCTACTGGTGAATTTTCTGAGAATTTGAAGGTTATCATTAGGCAAAGCTGTCCCTGGAAATCAAATCATAAAAACCTGTGATCCGATCACTTTTGTTTCTAAAGTGTCACAGAAGTTCCAACTTTAAACCTATCAGTACCTTACGTTATTATGCTTGTATTTGTGTGTGCCAGTGTTGTAATTAACAAATGTCAGGTGTGGCCCTTCCGAGCCGCATTTGATGACATCAAAGTTTCTTTAAATTGCCAGTACCAGAAATACATACACCACAGGTAAATACTGTAAATTAAGATTCCTTAAATCTCAATCTGTCTCTGTCAGTCTATCTGTCTGTCTGTCTCCATCCCTCCCTCTCTGTATGTGCATGTGTGCACACACACAATGGTGGCCACCTGCACAGCCTTTACCAGTTCTCTGCTAATTTACCAGTTCTATTATATAATATTTAAAATAAATTATTTACCTTCTGGAGTCACGGAGATGAAACTGGGCATAACATCTACGGATAACCAAAGTATAAATCCACACACATTCAAGGCAACAGAGACAATAACAAGATGCAGGGTGATTGCAGGCTGTTATCTTGCACACCATTTCATTTCATTTAAATTTTATTAATCATTATCAGTGAATTCACAGCCTCTTGCTGACCAGACTTGGTCATCCAATAGTAAGGCAGTTTAAAGCAAGGCTTCTGTTTTCCTCAAGGGTCTCCAAGAACCTTCTTGAAGGATCCCAGAACTATGCAGAGTATGAATGTGGGCAGCCACATTCTTCCTCTAGACCTGTTCCTTTTTTATCCTAGTGTATGAAATCAGAAAACATTACTAGAAAGGCCACTCATCCTTATATACAATGGAATTTTTATGAACCATACCTGAAAATTTTTCTAGAAAGTCATTTGCAGAGGTGATCATTCGAGAAGGTAGAAATAGAGAAAAATAATCTCAGTCCTTTTTTTTTCAAAATTGAGCATCTTTCTGTTTAAATGAAGAAAGTCAGAACACATATCACGAAACACCTGCAGTCAAAGGAGCATTCCCCTCACCAAAGGGTCCATAGTTCTACTTTGAAGGGATTTGAGAAGGTCACCATGGCTTCATCCTTTTAATCTTTCTTTACCTGGAATAGTATATGTACTTTAATTGTGTTTTATTTTGCTTGTCTTCCGAGTTGATCAAATTGCTGTAAATAGTGGAAGGAGGAGAAAAAAAAAAAAACAACACACAAAACACAAAACCAATATATTAGACGTTTGTTGGCTCTTGGAGGACCACTCTGCCCCCTCTGGGTTTGTGGCCACAGACCTGGCCATGTTTTAATTTCTGTCCTGCCCGCTGTTCTTAAGGCCCTAAACTATCACTTTACCCCAAGCGTCCCTCCGCTATTGGAGGAGGCGGCAAAGCTCTGCATAGCTATTTATTTTAAGTGCCTGATTAAAATTTCATGAAAACAGGAAGTCAGGGGAAAAGAATAGATGGCAAGAGCAATGAAATCCGGGGCTTTGTAATTTTTAGCTCACAGGGAAAAAAAAAAGCGTTAAATCGTAAGGAAGGTATATTTTCAGAATCACGCTGTGGCCACTAATGGCATATTTTGTCACTGGCCGGGGAGCTAGCGAACTAAGAATGGGTCCAATTTTTAAAATCTTATTACACAGTTTTGCTCTCATTTAGAAACTGTCACCTCAGAGTAACCTGATGCTGTTCTACTTAAAGTCGACCTCCGTGGCTCTATCTGTGTGCGCGGCGACCAGGTTGTCTTCCGTTTAAGAAGATAGCCACGATGTCCTCACACAGTTGGGCGGTGCAGGATCTGCCCACCCCATAAGTTGATGCTGCCTAAGAACTTAATCTTATCTAATTCCCATATCCAATGGGATAAAGAATCGAGGGGAAAGCAAGAAATGACATATCCTCTTGCTGGATGATCACAGAACGATTTCCAGATTTAGTCAATGGAAAATAAGGTTTTTTTTTTTTCTTTTTTTTCTCGAAGTGTTTGTGAGCATTCAATTGTTGAGGAAGTCAGAATCTGAAACAAAACAATAGAGAACAAAACAAAGCCTGTCATCCAAGTAGGAGCAATGGTGGGGGCACAGGAAGGCTATGCCCCTGCCATCCTGCTGTGGCTGGAACATCCAGGACTTGGGTGAATGAGGGATGGCCACCGGGACCTTTGGGGATGCCCAGCTGAGCTGAGCATTTAGCTGACCAGACAGGAATAGTGGCAACAGGCTAATGGCTAGATATATTTCATTCGCCAATCTCAAATAAATCCCCATCTAAAAAGAGAGCCAATCCCAGAGGAAGGTGTAATCCTTATGAGAGAAGGGAGGCAAATCCCAGCAAAAGGGTACAGCAGAGCCCCCAGCGAAGGCAGCAAATTAAGTCCCTTGCTGAAGGGGTAAGGCAGTTTAGATCTCCTTCTAGGCTTAAGCTTCCTGCTTGCCCATGGGAACTGACCTGAGTGGAAATCAGAGGGTGTGTAGAAGAGAGAAAAGCAAACTAAAACAAACAAAAACAAACAAAAAATATTGGAGGATGCTGACGGGCACAGCTGGATGCCAGGGAGCGCCTCTCAGGATTCCCAAAACCTCCAGGGCCTGAGTGGGACTGAGAGCCAGGGGAGGGGCTGCTAGCTGCAGGAGACATGCAGGTATATATTTACCATGTAGTCTGGTGTCATTGCATGTTGAGTATCCCAGGACCCTCACAACCGTATTAGCCATGACAGACAAAAGTAAATTTTAAGACACTCTTCAAAGCCACTCCGAGAGTGTAATCACATGACTGACTGGTTCCAGGACTTCATGGGCCTCCCTGCCTGATGGTTCCGTGACCTTGCACCTTGCCTGAGTTCTGTAATCTCTGTTCCTCCTGTATAGTGAAGCCTGTGGTACTCCATCCTTGTCACCTCTAGTACAAATGGCTCACCTTACCTTGTGATTCTTTACTTACAGTCAGACTTCCTGGACCCATGGGTTCTCTGGTCCTAGTTTCTATCAGCTGTGGATAAACTAGTAGTAACAATAACGATGATTGATGCTGATGATGGTGATGATGATGATGAATGCTAATGATGGTGATGATGATGATGATGACAATGAGAGAAAGATGATTGGATCTGTACTGGGCATACACAGACCCTTTGCTCATTATTACTCCTAAAACAGCACAGTGGAACAGCCATTCGTGTGCTTTGACTTTGCATTCATGATTTTCAATACATCAGAGAATGTGCACAGGTTCTCTGAAAATACAGTACCGTTTTATGTAGGGACAACAGCATCTAAGTTTTAAGGTAACTATGGGGTACTGAAACCAATTTTCTTTAAGTCCCCAGGGATAATTAAGAAGCCATCACCAACCTCTCAGGAATACTTCGACCCCACTTGAGTTGTCTCTCTACACCAAGTGTCTGGCCACAGTGCGCGTTTGGTAGTGAACCTTCTCGAATGAATGGAGGCATGGACAAACTCATGCTGTGAAAATTGCAACAACTAATAGATATGAATGTTCTTTCCAGATTTCCACAGACACAGTGTCATCCTTTCTGTAATTCAGTCTGGTCTTGTGTAGAGAAAAGTCTTTTGTAGACCTCTGTTTCCAGGGTGAGAGATAGCACAGCTCTTTTAAGGAATAAGAGTCTGGAGCCTCTCCTTGAGTAGCTATTCATGTGAGAATAGCTCTGGTTAGGCAATGAACAGGCACTAGAGGCAAGAAGAAGGAGATGCCACCTCGGGTGCCACACAGAAAAAGTCCTGGGTTCTAATTAACACTGTAACAATATCCACCATTAAGCAATCATGTTCCGTGGATCAGAATGAACCCAAGGTGATCAGAGAACTGAGTTGATAGCGGGAGAAATGTGTCGTTCAGGAAGCACTTTGACAATTCCCACGCTGTCACTATCCAGTATACCCTTAGTGTTCTTCCCCTGTGATTCTGACCTTATTCCTGGACTGGGGAAGATGTCAAGGCAGAAGACTTCTTGCCTCACATTTTGGAATCTGGAAATCCAAACACAATCTCCACAGGGTTGTGGCTCTGTTCAGATTCACCAACTGTGTGGTATTCATGAAGCAAGCGTCTTCAAGAAGCACAGGCCAGGTAGGGCCTTAGTCAAGCCCGGCCTGTGTCAGCATGCAGCTGTATGAAATGACCTTTGCCCACAACCCCAGCATGTAAGCCCTGCAACTGATCTCCATCTAAGAGGTGTCTCCAGTACAACCCCAGGCCCGTCTCCATTCCTAGAGTTCTTAGCCAGTGTCATGCACACGGCACACACTCTAGTGTGGCTTTAGACACATGAGTGTGAACTGTGTGTGCCTGACTTTGTGGCTGGACTCTGAACTTCCGAGGAACAATGCCCAAATGCTTGTTGATGCCCCACCCTGTACCAGGCATGAGAGAGTCACTGTATCTACCAGACTCCTTCTGTTTCTTAGAGTTTTGTTATTCTTCTGGGTCATGCTTCCTTTCACAGGGTGTGTGGTTAGAGGCTGCTCTATATCTGCTCCTCCCGAGGCGTGTGCAGGAGGAAGTGGCTTCATTCATCCTTGGCAGGCTCATTCCTTTCTTCTGGGACAGCTCAACGTAGGGTCCCCAGGGGTTGTCCTAGCTTCATTTCATGCTGTGACAAAGTACCCCAACTAAAAGCCCCTCGGGGGAGAAAGGGTTTATTTTGTCCAACAATACATCACTACGGGGCAGTTTCTGTGGCAGGAGTTTGAGAGAGCTACTTATATCAATCGCATCCACGACAGAGGGCAGACAGAAGTGAACGCTCATGTGCTCTTTGCTTGTGTTCAGCAAGCTTTCCCTCTCTTGCATGGTTCAGGAAGCCATGTCCAGGGAATGGTGTTGCCCACAGCGGACTGGGTCCCCCCCACATCAGCTAATTTAGTTAAAGCAATCATCTCCCTCCCCGACCTCCGACAGAATTGTCCACAGGTCAAGCCAGCATAAACACTCAGTTGAGACTCCTTTTCACAGTTCTGGCTTCTATGCTAGGGAGCTGGGAGCCTGATGATTCAGCAGAACAGACAGCACTAGAACCTTGGAGGGTCAGAGGCATGGAGCAGAAACTACCTTCCTCTTCATCTGGGCTTTGGATGTAACCAGCTTCTGTCCTTTAGCTGTGTCCCTAACTTCTCTGAGTCTCATATGTTTCTTCTAGCCCACTAGGCAGCCCTCGGGCTCTCTGCGTGGGGATGTGGCATCTTCTCCACAGACTCTACTTCCTTGCAAGTACCATTTTCCGTAGCTCTTTCTACTATAGTAGGGGACTGGAACATTTATGTCCCTAGAGCCCAGCACTGTTTGTGGAAAATGAAGGTGGCAGGACTAACATCTCTCGCACAGGATTGTGAAATAGACATCTATTTAATAAATTGCCTGCAGTGTCTTTTCCTCCCACAAACAAAGTAAGGAAAACCATTGGCTGCTATCTTACTCTATTTTGTAACTATCTGAAATGAACTCTTCTGCTAAAATAAGAGATATTATCTCTATTATAGTATCTGGGAAACTGAGTCTAGAGTCACAAGTTTTGCAAGTTCTTTTTTTCATGTGTGCGTGTGTCTATCTATGTCTGTGTGTGGATAAGTGCATGTATGTTTGTTGGGGGGAGGTGCATATATGTGGGTACGTGTGTATCCATATGTCTGTGCATGAGTTGGCAATCTTCCCAGTACAAGAACTTGCAATGAAGGAGTTGGAAAGATAAGGTTTAGCTGGTAAAGAGATTGTGGAATCCAAGCTTGTGGTTTCTGGAAAAAAAAAAATCTTTGGTAATAATCTCTGTAGCCATCTGCCTTATTTTTTAGACAAGGTCTCTCAGTAGCCTGAAACTTACTAATTCTCCTAAGATGGCTGGCCAGCAAGCCCCAGGGATCCTCTGTTCTCTGCCTGCCCAGCACTGGAATTCCAAGCACACTCAGTATAGCCAGCTTTTCATGCAGGTGCTGGGTTTCGAACTCAGGTTCTCATGCTTGCTGGCGATCGCATTAGCAACTAAGCTATCTTCCCAGCTCCTCCACTGCAGGTTCTTGTACTGGAACATTTGCCAATGACTGCATAGTGTGTGTGGCCGATGGTGAAAGATTGCCAGGAGCGAGAAGATGGCCGTATATTATTTTTCTTTCTGGGAGACTCCGAAGGGAGGAGGGTCTGGTTCAGGGTGGTGGGGAAGCTGCTCTGACTGGAATTCCAGAGTCCATAACAGGAAGAACCCAGAGATCCTGTAGGAAATGTTTGCTGAGGACTAATGGCGGGCTAAATGCTGAGCGCAGACTTTTCCCTTCCTCATCTACATTGGGGATCTTTACTTTTCCTTTTTAAAGATCAATGTGCTATATATTTTTCTCTGAAGGTTCATCTATTAAACCCAGAGTGTTTAAGCTCAAAGACCATTCTCCACCGTGTAATTAACCCCCATGGGGTCCCATTAAAAGCCAATGATATTTTATGATTTTATTAACAAGAAGCAAACAGGGAAGGTGTCTGTGGAGCCTGGGCTCCGGTTGTACCCTCACTTGAACACAAGGAGACCCCTAGGAAGTCTAGATTTCTCAAGCCCCCGGCCCAAGTGTTAGCGTTTTCTAGTTCTGTGGCTTTCGGGTCATCGTTTCACTGAGTCTTAGAGGGAAACAAACTTCAGGGGTTAAAGTTGAACTCTCCGGAGTGAGGCTCCTGTGTGACAGAGTGATGCTGGGTAAATATTTTAACTCTGAGCTTCCACTTATTTATCTAAACTCTGGTAAAGATTGCAGCTCTTGCTTCCTCGGAACCCTGGAAGGATGCAATGGGATCCGTAGGTAAGGCGCTTAGCAGGGTCCCAGGCACACCGTGGTCATTCTTCAATTGCAATCTCCTTGTTCCTTAGGCCAAAGAGTAAGCTTCATGTGAGCCGGGCACTTGGCTGTGATATGTTCACATCAAGGCTGGAAGCAAGCTGGAACAGGCGGGAGAGCAGGGCCCAGGACTACCCACGATTGGGGCTGAGCTTATCCCAGGTCTGCTGTTGTCAAGGCTTGTGTCCTCACTTTGTTCTCAGTGTGGCCCCTGTACTGGAGGGACTGACTAGAGAGCCTAAGAGAAGCCATTTGTAGGCCCTGATGCCCAGTTCAGAATCCCGTCCACCAGAGGGGCCAGGATGAGGTAAAAGCAATGCCACTGTGCTTAGTAAGAGGGTGGCCTGCCTGGGTAGCTCTCAGATCCGGGAAGCACTCAGCATGGCGAGATACATGGAATGTACACTTGTCAAGAGAGTCAGATTAGAGCTTGAGTTTTACTTCCTGGAAGATGGAAGTCCTTTAGAGTGTGGTCTGAGTCTGACTGTGAGAGTCACCCTATGGCCAGAACCCCAAGTAGCCCAGCTTTTGGAACCATGTCAAGCCTGGGAGCTACCTAGGCCCCACCAGGGCATGCATACTCTTACCACCCTTCTCATTGTGGCATCGCCTTCACCTTGCCCTGCCCCTTCTGATGGGCAAGATTTTGAACTGGGCATCAGGGCCTGCAAATGGCTTGTCCATGTGAGTGAGTGCACATGCCTGGCGGACTGGTACCTCCTCCAGGCCTCCTGAACCTCTTCCCCTTAGCTCAGCCTATACAGAAAGAAGGAGCATGCAAATTGCCCTGTCAGGGCAGGCCAGGTTGGGATGGGAGGCCTGTGAGGATGGCCAGAGGCACCAGCATCTTTTCCCACCTGTGATGTGAGCACAGTCCCAGAAGGACTCAACATCACGTCACGTGAGCCCCAAGGGTTAGGACAGGAAGTGTGAGCCAGCACAATCACAGCGGGCAAACCGCAAGCAGGAAATCTGGGCACCCGGGAGCAGTCAGTCGCCTGGCTTGGATTCTTGCCAGGTCCCCAGAGTGGTAGTCCTTCCTTGACCCTCAAGGCCAGGAGATTGTTAGCGGTGACAGGTGATAAGGAGCTGGGTTTTGCACTGCAGCAGACATTCAGGGGTGAGGCGTAGTGGATTCAGGGAAGACAATGTTTACAGGCAGCAGACATAGCAGCAAGAACCGTTCTCAAAGGTGGGACTCATAGCTCTCCTTGGCATTTAGTTTGGCTAAGGCAGGTGGCAGACCCAGATGCTTTCTCTCTGTCTTGAGTAGGGTTATTTAGCCTCTATGTTTGCACAAACATGCTAAGCCTGCTTGCTTTAGACCTCATCTCATGGGACTGCCTCTGTCTTTGATGTTCCCACGGAAGTCACATGGCTGTATCTCATAAATCTAGGGTTGCTAGCCTATGCTGTGGGGCAGTAGGCAAGCAATGGACTTCTCTTGTCCTCACGTGTTCAAGGTAAGAATCATGGTGGCCTTGAGATGGATGTTATAACAGTCAACCAAGATAACAGGCATGAGGAACTTTGGAAGTAATGAACTAGAAGGTGTTATAATCACTGCTATATCCCACTCTATGAATTGAAGACTTAGAACCTTTAAACACTTAGAGTGCTCAGATATGAATATGGTTAATAACATTAACTAAGCCTTAGAAATCACCGACTATGGTTTGGGAACTATTCTTAATTTTTCGTGTGTGTGTGTGTGTGTGTATGTTTAGTTACAAAAATAAGCAGGCTATATAATATACTTTTATCACCATTGCATGGATGAGGACCCAGAGGCCATAAACTTTCCCAGAGTGAGGCAGTTAATCAGAACTGGCACATGGTCAAAGCCATGCCAGCTGGCTATGGAACCCACACCACTAGCTGCCACCAAGTACTCTACCACTGAACCAGGTCCCCAACCTTCTTTAACTTTCTATTTTGGAGACAGGGTCTCATTGAGTTTCCAAGGTGACCTCGAGCTCGTTCCTGTAGCCCAGGGAGACCTTGAACTCATGATCTCCTTGCTTTAGCCTGCCAAGTAGCTGGGGTGATGGGGCTTCACCACTCTTTTGGTGATTTGAGGGCAGAACCGAGTGGAAGTGGTTGGTCTCTGTGATTTTCATCCTGTGGAGAAACCTGGCCTCAGGTAGGCTCTGAGCCAACGTGCTAAGAGGAGAAAAGAGCCTTTCGTGGTTTCAGCTTCTGCAATGGAGTGGAATAGATAAAGACCTTGCCGGGGTTGGTTGATGCCAAGTGGCCAGAACATACAGTGAATTAAAGCATAGCACAATGTTTCATGGGTCTGGAGAAGAAAAACTGGAACTTTCATTCACAGAAACTAGGAAGTTCAGAGAGGAAATTCCTTGGAAGGCCTCTTGGTTCCTGGGTCTCGACACCAACTAGCTATGTACAACTGCATTCAAGGAAAACCCTAAGAGACTGGGGGTATAGATCCCCTAAAGTATGGGGGTGTAGGTTCGTGGTAAAACTCTGGCCTAGCATGTCTGAGGCCCTATGTTCATGAAATGGGTGGGGACGTGAGGAAAGAGCTGAAGTGTCTTCTTCAACATTATGAGCTAATATGTACTGAAAAGTTCTCAGGGACCCAGTTCTGAGCTGTGTTCATTAGCTTCAAACTGCTAGGACCAAAGGCATCAGGAAGAAGAGACTATTTTGGCTCATGCCTGACAGGAGCAGAACTGTAAATGTCTTGACGAATGGCACCGGTCACCATCACAGACAATGGCTGGGGGTCAGGGTCAACACCAGAAGTCTAAATAAATGACAATGTCTATAGTGACAAACAGCAGCTACTGTGTGTTAGGCATGGCATCCACGATAGGCCATGACATCCCCTGCACCCTCTAATTCGGTCCTCACATAAGTGGGAGGAAGGTACTTTTCCATGCTCCCTTTTCAACTTCAGCTTGTGTATGTTGTATGTGATGGCGTGTGTATATCCATGTTAGTATGGATACATGCATGTAGGATCAGAAGTCCATATTTGGTATTTGGTAATTATTTCTTGGCTGTCTTTCACATTAGTCTGTTTGCTTATTCATTCATTCCTTCATTTCATTCACTCATTTGCAGCGGGGTTTCATTGTGTAGCCTTGGCTGGCCTGGAACTCACTATGAAGACCAGAGCAGCTCGGAACTTACACAGATCTCACTGTCTCTGCCTTCCATGGGTTGGGATTAAAGACATGAATCCCCAAGCCCGGATCCACCTTTATTTTTGGATATTAAGTCTCACTGAACCTAATGCTCATGAGTTTCAGAGATTTGACTGAATTGCTCCTCTTCACAAATAATGGAATTACAGGTTTATGTCACTGTGCCCAGCTACTACATGGGCACCAGGAACCAAACTCAAGTTGGCATGCTGTGTGACCAACACTCTGTCCACTGAGTCCTGCTCCATTTTCAAAGCTGGGAGTTGAAGCTTAGAAAGGGGAAGTCACTGGCCATCGGGAATTCACAGCCAGTATAAGAGCACCTTTTAGTCTCATTAAAGCCAAATAATGGAAATAACAATTGAGAAAGCAGAGAACATTCTAGGCCCTAGAATCTAGAGAAAGGGGAGGTTTGCATATCAGAAGAGGGATACCACAAATGTGTGGTCCACCAGGGAAGAAGCCAGACCATCACCGAAACACGTCTAACCTGGCAAAGCCATTGGTTCTCAGCATTGGCAAAATAGCCAAAGTGCAGACGTGAAGAACAACTTGGTTACTCTTGGGCCCCTAGGAGCAGCCCTCAAGGCATAGGCAGACATGCCCTACCTTTCAGTATTGAGACACCTCAACCACAAAATCTGTGCTTGAGAACTGAGCCATCAATAACTCCCCACCACCCATGCAAAGAAAAAACCTAAATCAGCCAACCAACCAACCAACAACCACCACACACACACACACACACACACACACACACACACACACACACAAATGCTCAATGTTAAGAGTATTTTTCTATCATGTATGAAGTTCAATATCTCGTATTACTGGAATTTTTCTCAAAACATCTCATAATGTTTGAAGTAAGTTTATGATTTTTGTGTTGGGCTGCATTCATAACTATCCTTGACCAAATGTGACCTGTGGGCCAACATTTGCTTTGTGGGAAAAGTCATGAAATCTTCAGAGGAATTACAAATGCTGGATATTGGTTGTTTTTTTTTTTTAAAGTAATATCACTCTCTCTCTCCTTTCTTTGCACATGATCATATGTTCCCGTGTGTGGGTACAGATGTGTTTGTGTGCATGTGTGTGTATGAAAGGAAGATGTGTGTCTCAAGTTGTCAGGAATCATCCTTGATCACTCATCACCTTGGTTTTGAAGCAAAGTCTCTCCATCAAACCCAGGACTCTCTGGAATGGATAGTTTAGTTAGCCAGTCTGCCCTGGAGATTCCCTTGCCTCCTGCTCCCAAGTCTAAACTCAGACATTTACATGGGTTCTGGTGTTCTACATTCTGGTCCCCTTTAGTTTGTGGGGAAAAAAAAAAAACTTTCATCTCTGAGCCATCTCCCAGACTCCAAATCTTAGTTCTAAAACCAGATTTGTCTGCCACTAGAACCTGAGTTCTCACTCATCTTCCTGGAAGAAAATGGCTGTGCCTATATCACACACACACACACACACACACACACACACACACACACAAAACAAAAAAGCAAACAAAAAACCCAGACCTCTCATCAACAATTTTCCTGCAACCATGAGTTCGGAAGGCTCCTTTTAGAAATTCTGTAGATGTAGCATTTACACCTGTGCTAGGAATATTTATGCATTATTCTTTAGGAAAATTTATCTGTATAAAACTACTATTTGTGCAACTGTATCTGTAAACCCCACACAAGCAAGTCAAGGTAGACTAGTCATCCAGGTGTGAAAGAACTCCTCTCAGTGTTGGAATGCTGGGTGACAAACTGTGTGTTCAAGGTCTCATCCTAGCGACAGCACCATGAAGCAACCATGAGAGCACATTTACTCTCTTCACCAAGCTGGAAGGGCTTTTTTTCCCTCATGAGGTGAAAAGTCCTAAGAACCGGGCCAGAAAGCCTGACTGTGGTTTTTAAGGAAACAGTTGTTAAATATCTCAGAAACAAAACTCCCTGGGGAAAATAGGTTTGTCTAGATTTGAGAACAAACATCAAATGTTCCACTTTCCTGGTGAGGGGCAAGGAAAGGATATGTTTTGTTGATCCCATTATTTTATTCAATAAGGATTTATTATCCTTTTTTACGTGGCTGGGCCTTGAAGCAGGACAGTAATGACCAAGGTTTTCCCACATAGGATATCTTGGTTGTGTGGGAAGCAGCCTGTCCCATGGAGGTGGGTAAGCTCTGCTGGGCTGGTAGTCATATAGTATATTTTGATGATATCCTGCATAGCAGGTCCTAGGCTATATTCATGACCTTTAAATTCTGGAACAAAATAACTCAGGGAAATATTTTAAATGCTTATTTTGGCTTATAGTGTCAGGGAGGTTAATTCATGGTTCCTTGGCTACACGTCATGTGTGCTTAGACAAGAACATCATGGTGGCATGGCAGTGTCTTCATCCTCATGGTAACAGGGAAGGGAAGCGAGTGAGAATGAGAAGGAGTCCCAAAACAGGAGCATGCCTCTCCAGTCTCCTTTCCGCTGAGAACCCAGACTTAACCCATGAACCTTTGGAAGACACGTCACATTCAATCATAGCACTGGCTGAGTGTTTTTTTCAAGACTTTATTTATTGAATACCCATAGTGAGCTCATGAGATGGGTGGTCACATGAGGTGTAGGGTGGTTAAGTCACTCTTCTGAGCTCTCATTGTCAGTAAAAGGCAGATTGGATTCATATTTCAAGACAGGAGACTTTATAAACATCGCTCAAGCTCTCACTAGATTCAGTTCAAAGGCCAGGAAACTTCTAATGCAGCTGGGCTTCTATTCTCTGGGAAAAGCTTCAGGGTTGAACTAAAGCCTAGTAATACTTATGGAGTGGTGACTGCCCTTTTTATTCTCATTTTTCTGTCTTAGAGCTAGACATTCGGGTTTTACAATATGCTCCCAGCCATACAACTGGCTAGTTGCAGAACCAGGCTGTAAAGTCCAGAACTCTACGACCTATACTCGACTTGGTTCAAGGTGATACCTTCCCAAGCTGAGATATCTTCAAGAGCAAGCATCCCACTGAAAATACCTGGGGCAAGGAATATTGCTCCATTTAGGGGTCTGTTATACAAAGTCTGGTGTGAGAATGAAAGCTTACACACTCATGTGTGTGTGCAACCACACTCACATACACATGCATATGCACACTGAAGAAGGTCCTTTAGGGTGCCTTTGTACTTAGCAGAAAAGGTGAGATACAGGCCTCTGTGCAGACATAGCCTTGTCACAGGGAGTAGCCAGCTTGGGTAAAAGAACATCACCTTCCATCAGACATCTGCAGCCACCTAGATGCATGAGTGTATAAAGGACAGGCACACACGGACAGCCCTTGACCCGGCCTTGGTAGTATTCTCCTGGGAAGACAGGCATTTGTCCCAATCAGCCGGAAGAATCAAATCAATACAAGAAAACCCACATTTTTTTTTTCCTGCCACAAAACCTGACTTAGTTACATCTGTTCCTTTATGGGGTTTACACGGTTATTTTCCTTATATTCCAATATGGATGATGGGGGAGTCATTGATCAGTATTTTTTTAAAAATCACACATCCTCTTCATCTCAGGATCCTAGAAGGGACAACCCCTCATTGCCAGGCACGAGGCTCTTCTTAGGAGAAGGGGCTCAGATGGTCAGTGAGGAATGAAGGAGGTCCTTACTGTTCCCCTAATGGGACACCTAGAGAAGATTCTGGATTCTAAATTTCAAGCTGTCTTCAACCTCGGGAATGGTTGCCCCATCCCGTCCAAGCAATAGTATGTTGACTATGTTAATTTTCAATTAGATGGGATCTAGGACCACCTGGGAATTGCCTTTGGTTATATCTGTGAGGAAGTTTCTAGGTCTGGTGAACTGAGATGAGAACACTCATCTATTATGATACTCTTGTGTGGGCTAGCTTCCAGGACTGTAGAAAAAGGAGAAAGGGAGCTGTTTTCATACTGTGGATACCACGTCTATCACTCCTGCCATCATGGCCTCCACTCTACAATGGGCGGTACCCTTCGACCTCAAAGGGTACCCCAAATAAACCCTTCTTTTTCAGGTTGCTTTCGTTGGGTGTTTTATTACAACCACGAGAAAAGTAACTAATTCAGCACACTCAGTACTCTGTGAGCTGAGGACCAAATCCCTAAACTCCAAGTCATGTTCAAGTGAGCGAGGCTGGAACATCATTCGCCAGCCAGAGACCAACAGCCTGACACCTTAGACACAGATGGCCCAGAAAGCAATCCCAGAAAGCTTGTGGGAGAAGCAATGAGGGGTCAGAAGATGGTCTGTTCAGAGAGCCAGTCCACAAGGACAGGAAAACCTGTACTAAAAGCAAGCTCCAAGAGTGAAAAAAAAAAAAAAAAGGATCTGTGTCCACGGCAAAAACAGATACTCTCATTGAGGGAGCCGTGAGAGTCTGGGAGAGGTTCC
Source organism: Microtus oregoni (assembly GCF_018167655.1). Taxonomy (NCBI): domain Eukaryota; kingdom Metazoa; phylum Chordata; class Mammalia; order Rodentia; family Cricetidae; genus Microtus; species Microtus oregoni. The sequence continues at coordinate 38,209,476 of NW_024543063.1, forward strand.
CTTGACAGGTAGTGAGTTCCCTGTCACAGGCAATAATCTCAAGAGTCTAATGCGGGGGACTCTGGTGAAAAGATTTATGCTTGGTGACAGACTAGAGAGATCCCATTTCAAGTCCCGCGGTCTTCTAAGATATGCATTTAAAACAGATTGGGCTTGAGGTGAGTCAGTCTGCAGCTTTTTTGCCACATCTAATCAAGGTCATGTTTCTGGGTACAGACCTAGAAGGGTATTTGGAACTTACGCTCAGGCGCTTGAGGTAAGGAGGATGGGGCGGCCATGCTGGCACTGAAGGGAGCTGTGCACCCGCAGGTAGCTAAGGAGCCTCTCCAAACTCATTTCAGCTACTCCAGATTGGGACACACCCATCTCACGGGGACAGTGTATACTCTGCAGTGAGAGAATGCCAAGTGCTGAGCACAGCCCCACTGGCAGTGGCAGGCTCGCCAGTGCATGCACACCCACGCACAGGCAGGCACCCATGCAGAACAAGTACCAGGACTGCCGCCTCCAGCCCAGGACACGCATGTTTTAAACCTCTGCCTGCAGAGCGATCCTGACTCTCAACGTCCTTTAGTCTTCTTTATTTTTAAATTAAAAAGTGTTCAGTGCCACAGCATTTTTATTCTCATTAAAGATGATGAGAACTTTACTGGGAATCTGCTCTTTCCTGGAATCAAGACTTGAATTTATTACTGTTTATATTCAGATCTGAGGCTTCCCTAGAACCGACTCTTTTTATGCACCCCTCCCTCCCACACGACTAGAGAAAAAGCGTGTTCACTCGGTAATGAGGATGGAGAGTTGGGGGATGATTTTCTTTCCTTCCCCACTTTTTTTTCCCTTTTGCAAAGGAAACACCTCCTCAGAGCTGGCATGGCATTATTAAAAATAATAAAGGAGAAGGTTTGGAGGGAAAAGGTAAATAAGGTGATTCATGCATCATGTGCAGAAGACACCAAAGTAAGACAGAGAGAAATCATGGCCTGTGCTGTGTGCAGAGATTCTCATGAGTCAGCGCCTACTGCTTCCGTTCCCCCCATGCTGCTGCTGTGGGGTTGGCTGTGTCATGGATGGGCGGACCAGTTTGCTGCTCCTCATGAGCTGTGCTGCTTTTCCATGGTGGGTAAGCAGAGATATCCCTTTAGGCACAATAACAAAGAATGCAAAAGCAGCCCTCCCTGGCCCAACTAAATGGACACAGGAACATACGCACACACATGCACATAAACACAAATAATGTGTGTATGCATATGACCGTGTGCATGGACATACGTGTGCATTCACACACGTATACATTTACACATATCAACTGTTCACATAGACACAGATGCCATACACAAACATACATGCATGTACATACACATGTGCACACTTGGAAGACAGTGAATCTTGAGGGTCACACCAACGTGCAGGAAAGATCAGCTACCCACATCCAGGGCTCAGGACAAGTGTGTCCTTGTGCTCAGAAGTAACTAAAAATTCAAGAGAGCAGAGTCCTGTGTGACGACTCAGCTCACACAGCAGGATGCCATGCCTTGTTGTGTGTTTCAGGTCATAAGGCTTAGGGTTGTGGTAGCAGGACCGAGGGTGCCTCTATAGTGTCTCTTTGGCCAGCAGCCTCTCAGAGGCTGAGTACACACACGACAGACCTCCCGTGCTGGAACTCTGTACACCAGAACACCTGCATGGCTTCGCTTCAGATGAGAGCAAGGACCGTGGTAGAGGTGGCTGTGGCAGTCAGTGCCCATTTCCAGGAACCAATTAGAGAATGCTATTAAATGATAATGTCATGCAATTATACGGCTTCCCACACTAGATTCCCTGGAAATGATCTCATGGTCTTATTTTCTGAATATGGGCATGGAAGTCCCAAGAGGAATGGAAGGTATTTCTAGTACAGATAGCTAATATTCATTAAGATATAGGGCATAGTGCGGCAGGGAATTTTGATTGCATTGAACTCAGAAACACCAAACAAGAACATAGGTGCTGTACTCACTTTTCACACAAACAAATCGAGACACAGGGAAGTCTAGCAGCTTTTTTAAGCTCACACAGCTGGTGAGTAGCAGACACACCTTGCCAATCAGCTTCTAGAGCTCTATCTGGCTCCATCTGACCCTTGTTCAGGTCCCTGGTCTGTCCTTCCACCTCAGCACTCCATGGACCATCTTCCTGGGGTATTCTGACACCGCCCTTATTTCCAGTCACTCTCCAAATTCTGGGTGATGACCTTTTTGCTAAGTGGTCTCTCCTGGCAGGTGTAGAGGAGGGTTTGAAAAGAGGACACTCACCCTGGGTATAGTGTCTTAGCTCTAGGATCCCAGCTCCTGGGAGGCTGAGGCAGGAGAGTTGGCACAAATTGGAACCCAGCCAGGGCCGTATGGCTCTAAGCCAACCATGTTTCAATAGAAGCTACAGACTGTGTCGAAAACAAAACCAGCACCCCAAACTGAAACTTTTAAAACACCCTTATCAAAACACAAGGAACGAGATGGATTTGGCTCTTTTGTGGCTGTAAGAAGAGTGTTTTGAAAGCCTGAATTCAAAACAATACACATCCCCAGAGAAACCAGCAGGCCAGGAGATGGCCATGCCAGCCTGGGGCCCAACTGAGAATAGATCACATGCTCGGGCCAAGGAAACAGCAGCATTGGCCAAGATCCCCAGGTCTTTCCTACCCTGTGCTGGCCCAGACCTGCCTGTATCCAGCCAGGAGTGCAGGAGGATGTGGGCAGATAGGAGCGGGCCTCATGGAGCCGGGCTCAGAGCCCCAGCAGGGCCTCGCGTCCCCTGCCAACATGCTCACCAGCCAAGCTGTATAAACACTGAGATCCCTGGCAAAGCTGGGGATGGGGGGAACAGAGAGGGATCCTCATCCAACGTGGGGGTAGGAGGAGACTTTGCATTCTTGATTTCCTTCCTGTCTGCTTCCTGTCCCCTTCTTCCTCCTGTTCTCCAGAGGAGGGAGACTGTAGGCTCTTAGCAATCACCATGGGCCATGTCTGAGGACATACCCTGTCTGTTGTAGAACGCCAGGGTCTGCATTCCTCATTACAAAACACAGGAGTGGGTTTCACCAAGGTGCCATAAAGCCTGGTGAGCTGAGTTCTGTGACCAGTGTGTTGGGTTAGACATCATGGGAGATAAAGGTGTCATTGTGGCCTCTGGGCATGTCACATGGATTTTACTTGCTTCTCTGTATTTTAGTAAAATGCATAGACCATAAACCCATCCACTCAGCAGTGAGCAATTCAAGGGCACTTACTACATTCAACCTACAAGCATCAACTTTCTGATTTCCAGACATTCCCATCAGCCCCAAAAGAAACCCTGCTCCAATTAGAAGCCCCTCCCATTTCTACTTGATCCCATGATAGCCACCATTCCAGGTTTGGCCCACAGGACTTTCCTATTCCATGTGACATATACCTTCATTCATTTACCATGTTTTCCGGTTCATTGACTTTTGTTTTGTATGTGCAAGGATTCTTTAATTTTGCATTGCTACATGTGGCTTATTTTAAGCATATGCAGCCATCCATCCCAGGTGGCAGTTTTTGATATCCAAGCACCAAACAAGAGCAGATTAATTGAAAGAAGATTATTTTTTTTAAAAAAAAATTCTTTATTTTATTATGTGTACAATGTACTGTTTGTGTGTATGAAAGGCCTCTAGGTTCAGAGTCCTGAAGCCTCTGAAAAGCCTTATTTGTTTAGTGTGTTGGTTACTTTTCAATACTCTGACAATATGCCCAAGCAACCAACTTAACAGAAGGGCTCACAGTTCAGAAGTTTCAGTCCATGTTGCTTGGCCCCAGCTCTGTGGAGGAGGCAGGCATGCCTAGGGCATATGCGAATATCACCCCTATGTACAGGCCTTGGATCTCTGTGGAGGGCCCTGGAAGCTAGTCTCATAGAGATCCTGAGGACCAGCACTAAGGGTTACGAGAATGAGCACTGGTTCAGCTGGACTCTGTCTCGAAAGGGTGAGATCAGAAGGCTGTTCAGGAGCAATCCATGAAGAGATGGTACAAAGAATGGGAGGAGAGGGGAGCAGAGACACTGTGGGGGTACCCTGGAGCACAACCCTCTGGGGCCTGCAACGGTAAAGTGTTGCTTGTATGCTGAGCACAGAGGGGACCAGACTGGGGGAAGAAAACAGTGGGAATAAGCCCTATGCTGGAGCCTGCTCTCCAAAGACCCCAAGGGGATGGGCCTAGGACTGAGGTCCCCTGGTTTTTCCCCACTCTCCTATTCAGCCCAGATTTAATGACCCAAACACAACAGGAAGCTATAGACAGGAGTTGATCTAGAAACAGCAGCCTCCCTGGTCCCAGGGGTGCAGGTGAGCCACAGCAGGTCATTCCTACACAGGACCAAGGGTTTGATTCGCCTGCCTAATTCTCTCCTACCCTCTCTTAGTACACCCTACCCCCTCATCCCTTTCTTTCTGAATATATGTGTATGATAACATATGTGACCGCACATGCCTGTGCATGAGTGTTGGGGTCAGAGGGCAATGCTCAGTTTCCATCTACCTCTTTCATTTTAGAGACAGAAACATTCCACTGTGTCTAGATTGGCTCACCAGTAGGTCTCAAAGAATGCCTATCTCCTCTTTCCCAGTGCTGGGATTGCAAGCATAAGCCTTTTTGCATGAGTGCTGGGGGATTAGACTCAGGTCCTCACACGGACTTGCTGGCAAATAGTTTAACCATTGAGCCATCTCCCAACCACTTCTTTCTTTCCCTTCCTAGCAGGGCTTCTCTAGGTTGGGTGCACAGATATTGTTTGCCTCTCTTTGGCTCCCCCATGTCCCAGCAGCAGCTCTTCTGTGCTTGCTGTTTATCCCTAATACCCCGAGTGAATTTTGGCTACTTTCTTGTGGGCACAAACCCTCAGATCATCCAGCCCTCTCGGGGACACCAAAGGTCTCCTTTTGCAAGTCTTGCTTTGTAACCAGCCGGCTTGATATTTGACCCCACGCCCAGATGTCCTCACGCAGGGCATCTCTCAGGCCTGCTTGTCCTGTCTCAGGTCCCAGAACACTGGGAGTGGCTGTGTCATTGTACCACAGTTTAGACAGGAAGCAAGAGCTTCCGTACAAGCTGGTGATCAAGAGGACCCTTCCCAAGGAACAACGGGTCCCTTTTCTGGGCCTTTTTTATGAATTTTAATCTTCCTCCTTTGACCAACTTCCTCTGTCTCCTGTGACTAGGGGACAAGGACAAACAACTTTGCAAAACACACAAACCTCTCCCAGCTATCTCTTCACAGTGGGACAGCCCTTGTTGCCAGGATGCTCTCTCACTGTGCAGGAGACTCCCGCACGGAGCTTAGTAATGTGAACTTCAGGATGATACTTTTAACTTTGACACGGGGGTCACAGAGTACACCTTCTGTTTCTCTGCTACTTGAGTTTTTAATTTTTTAAATGATATGGGGCCTAGGGAAATGACCCAGTGAGTAAAGCGTTTGCTACATATGTGCCATCCTGAGTTTGAATTCCCAGAAGTCGTGTAAAGCTAGTGTGTGCCTGTAACCCATCCAGCAAGATGAGAGACAGAGACAGGAGATTTTCTGAAAGTTTGCCTATAAGGCTTGGTGTTCACAATAGTGAACAATAGACCTTGTCTTGGAGTAAGTGCTGGGGACAGATACTTGAGGGTGTCCCCTGCACTCTGTCACCATGTAACCCACATTCTCACATGCATAAACACACAAGACTAAAATTATGATTCTGTATGACAACTTCTTTCAGAGGGGAGTGTGTATCTGGCTTTGTTTTTCTGACGAGCTGTAGACACCACCCTAGAAAAGAATCAGACGCCTCTAGGAAACAGACTGGCTCTTCCACACTCTATGTGTGCATATGTGTATATGTGTGTGTGTGTAGTTCTAGCCCTGTAGTCAGGGAAGGGGGGTGTTGTAAAGACACACTGTGGCGAGCCAACAGAACACAAGCCATTCCCTGTCTGGTTATCTCCTTGTTCTATGTTTGTCCATCATCCTTCAGCCCTTTCTTCCACCATCTGTCCATCCACTGTCTGTCAGCTAATAGTTCATTCATCCTTGTATATATCGTTCAACTAGCTACTCATCTACCCATTCTTCATCTTTCTATGTGCCTATCATTCACCCATTGATTATCCATCAAGCCCATTTATCCATTCTCCATTTTCCCATCCATCCATCCATCTGACCCTTCATCTATCTACCATAACCCAGCTTTCCCTGCATCTTCCTTTTATCTGTTCATCCGTTCATCTGTCCATCATCCATTCATCTACCTTTCCCCGTAGTTACTCAACTGAGAATGATTGGATAAATCCTCTATGGCAGACATAAAGCTATTGTGTGTGATTCTGATTGAATCCTCAAAATAGCAGAAGGCAAAGTCCCTGTTCTTTTCCTACAGGCAAGAAGGCAGAGACTCAAAGAAGTCAATAATTGTCTAAATTGTGCAGTTGTGAATGGCTGAGCTAGATTCAGTCTCTCCTTGAATGACTCCCTGTACCATGTCAGGCTGGTAGTGAACTAGGGACAGGGAAGAGGTGCCAGGCAGAAAGTTTTAAGAAGAAAATATAAAGGAGGAGTTGTAACAGGAATATTGGCACTGGTCTCTCTTGTCTTGACTTTAGTGCCCTTAATTCAGGCTATAGTGGTATTGGTAAGTTGGGTGTCCCAAAGAGAAGGTAAGAAGTGCTATCTAGATAACTACCTCCAGATGTCATCCTGAGAAATGTCACATGTAATAGAACATTAGTGGATGAGCTGAACCTCTTCAATAAGAGAAAGATTTGCTGAACCCCTGCACCAACTTGGCTAACATGTCAGAGACAGAAAGGATAGATTTCATTAATTCATTTATTTATAAATATTTGGTTTTAACTCCATCACTGGGTTAGGGAACATCTAAATAAAGCAATGGTTAAGAGTTGGCTGAACAATAAGAAGGCAACAATGAAGCGCACATTCTAAATGGATTGTGTATTTTACAAAGAAGCCGAAATGAGCAAGTGACCCTAAGGCCAAACTGCTGACCAAACAAATCTTTGATTGGGCCACACATTTGACCATAAGCTTCCTGGTGACCAAAGTAAAAAGGGAAGCAGAGGCAGTCATGTGATTTTCCTTGTACAAGAAGAGCAGACGGAGGCAGTTCCTCTTCAGGCAAAGGCAGAGAGAAAGGCATGATGGTAGCAGAGTTGGATAATTCATCTGCAGCATCACATGCCATGACCCAGAGAAGACAGCAGGGCCACTGCTATCACAGCAGTGGGGGACACCTCTCAGGAGAGAGGGACAATTTTTAGCTGGGGATTACATTGCCTTGGGTCTTCAGTCTTTAAGAATTATTTTTACTTTAATTTTACAGTAAATACTTTTTATTATCATTTTTTTTAAAAAAAGCTCTTGGAAAATGTTAGTTCTTTTTAATAAAATTTGTAGCTCATCTAGATTCCAGTGGCTTCCTGGCTTTGTGATATATCAGGGATTTAATGAGGGAATTTAGCTGCTTAGTGTAGCTTCTGGAACATTGTAGATACTCAATAAAAATCGCTGAGTAAATGCTTAGAATATAAACAAGGGGGTCTGCCTTGCCATCATAAAGGATAGACTTAACAGAGCACTGGGGATGCTTCAGTGAAACACGTCAATCAGTGTTGCCCAAGCACGTGCTGGGCACCAAGCTAAACTGCTCCCTCTCAGCCATGCCACACCGTCTCACCAGTTCCAGAGTAGCGTTTGCCTAGGAAGGATAAGGTCCTGGGTTCCACATCTCATACCACAAAGGAAGAAGAAGGGGAAAGGAGAGGGAGAAAAGGAGAAGGGAGATGCCTAGATGGATGAAGGAAGGGTGCAGAAACAGTAAGTGGGGGCTCAAATCCTTGAAGAAAAGAAGGCAGCTTCTCCATCAGCACTGTGGAGGCCTAAGAGGATGTGTGAAGTTTAAGAGGACCATTTGATGAATTTACATAGTGTGCCCCATTCATGTGCCCCCCTTCCCAGAATGGACATGGAGAATTTCCAGCATTTTCTTGAGTCTATTTTCAGTTAATTCCTTGCTGAGAACCCCCAGGCATACTAACTGAGTTGATGGATTTCTTCCCCCCCCCACTCCCTTCTCTCCTTTTTCTTCCTCTCTCTCCTTCCTCTCCTCCTCTCCTCCATCTCCTTCCTTCCCCCTCTCTCTTCCTTCTCTTCACCCATTCCTCCATCACTGTAGTAGGGGTAGAATCCAGGACTTACTAGGCAAGCACTCTACCGCTGAACCATATTCTTACAACCCTCCAGTTCTTAAGGTTCAGGAAAGAAGGAGCATGCTCACAGTGACATAGTGTCAAAAGGATGGGCGTGCATGGCTTACATGTTTTGAAGGATTATTGTTCTAATAATTGATGGTCTCTTGGTAGAGGAGCTGGCTAGAAGAACAGTAATAATGGAGGGGGTAAAGACTGAAGTGGTGAAATTATTCTGAGTTAACCTCTGAATGACTAAGAAAATGATAACTATTATTAAATGTTCGAAAGAAGCAAGTTTGCCTGAGAATACACCTCACAGGCACTTCTCAGGAGTCCCCAGAAGAAGCAAATTAATAAACACCCTTCAAAGAGTTAGGGGAGGTGGTTACAGTATTACGAATAAATATCTCAGTCATCCAAATATCACATTAAAATCAAGAAGAGAGAAATACAGTATTAAATACAATAAAAGTTCTCTCTCCCAATGAGAATGCAGCCTGCTTCTGACTGACTGTCTGGAGCCAAAGGGGATTCCAAAGTCAGCATTTACAGGCAGGGAAGAGAAGAACACCATGTAAATCAAAGATAAATAATCAATTTTTTTCTGGTGGAAATAAGTTCAGTTGTTTGATGTGATTTTGACATTCGGTGTAACGTCCCAGCTGATACTGAAATTAGGGGGCCAGGGCATCTCGGAGAGATTTGTATAGTGGGAATTTCCCAATGAGGAAATGCTAACAGGCTTTGAATGCATTGTGACCTAGCGTTTTGGGGAGTAGCGTGTGATCATCTGGTAGAAAAGCAGTTGGAGATGTTGTTGCTTATAGAGGTGACCTTACGTGACCTGGGTCTCTGTAGATGTCATTATCTAAGAGGTGGTCGCACTAGACCTGTAGTATGGCTTGTATCTGAATTGCCTCTGTAGGTTTATATTTGAAGGGTCTGTCCTCAGCTGGTAGAACTCTATAGGAAGGCTGCGGACCCTTTAAGACATAACGCTTGGTAAGCAGACATGGACTGTAGGGGGTGGATCTTTGAAGGATATCCCCATCCCTGGTTTCTGCATGCCTCTCTGCTTTCTGGTCTTCCATGATACAGATAATCTCTCCCACATACTCCAACTGCCATGATCCAAGCTGTCCAGCCATACTGTCCCCATCGTGATGGACAGAAAGTCCCTCTGAAAGCATCAGCCTAAATAAAATTTCATCCGTAAGAGGCTTCTGCCAGGCATTTTGTCACACAGCAAGAGAGAGATGAAGGTCGGGGTTAGACTGTCACAGAAAAATGAAGTAATACCAAGCACCAAAGCATGGGTAGCTGTGGGGAATGACTTCTTGGGGCCTTGGGAGGAAGCACTTCCCTCCTGACTTTTAGAGTCCCTGGCCTCCTGAGAAGTGGGAAAGCACACTTCAGCTTTCTGAAGGCCTCATTGAGGAGCTTCATTGATGGCAGCCCATGGGTTTGGGTCATAGAAAGAACTCAGCCCAGAATCATGAGGACAGAGAAGATCAGGGTACCCAGAAAGGAACGTGGTATCCAACATGGTAAGTCAGCAGATGAGATTCTCTAAGTAGACTTCTGGAAGGGTTGAGATGTGAATCCCTCTACCAAGTGAAAGGCAGAGTTTTCAGGGAGTCTCACAACTTTCACAGGACTCCCAGTCTGCATCCTCAGACTGGGAACAGTTTGTTCCACTGTTTAGGAAGAATCAGTCATGAGACTGATACAAGTCCCGGGAACAAACCTCAAAGGATCTACAACCCAGAGGTGCATAAATCAGACCCGTTGGTTGATTTCGTGTCTGATTGTACTTAGCCTCATGAGGAGGCAAACAGCCTAGCTTGCAGAGACGGAGGACTTGGGAGGAGGATGTTGAGGGCCAAGAAGTAATCTTGAGAAGGCATGAAGAAACTTCCATGAGCTGTGGACAACTGGTCTACCCTTATGTAGTGGGAGGTCTAGACACATGTCTAGTTCTATATAACCAAAGAGTCTATGAAGCAAAGAGGGGACCAGTCACTCCAAAATGTATCTGTCAGCTGGTGGGTCACACTGCTCACAGAATGACTATTCTCAGCTCTTTAGTGCCTCTTCTACCTTCTCTGGCCCCACTGCTGGGTCCTCTGGAGGCACTGACAGGTAGCAGATACGGGGGAGACCAGGAAAAAAGACAGAGAGGTCGATATCTATACATGGTAGTTTTACCCTGTTGGGGCCAAGAAAGACATTTCAGAGGGCGGGTCCTCTAGAGTGTAGCCACCACCCACAGAAGCCACAGATCTCATAGTCAACCTTTTTGTTCTGTTACTTTAAACATGGGGTTCAGAGGTGTAGTGAGTTCAATTAGTTCTTTGCCTGTTTTGAGGAGAGAGAATTTATATGCCAGAATTTACTCTCTCAAAGACTGTCACTAGCACCCTGCATGTTGGTGGAGGCATTAAATAACTTGAGAGAGTCAACAGGTGAAGAAAAGATGTTTTGATATTGTTGTTGTTTATATTATTATCCCGAAGCCTTTATTTGATCTTATAAATCATTACACTCATTTAGGTTAGGCGAAAGAGTGTTGTACAGGGTCAGACTGGCTCCAGGGCCTGCTTTTCCCACTGCTCTTCCAGAAAGAGCTGCTCAGCCTCCCATTTCCTGTCTCTGCAGCCAGCTCCCTCCTGTAGCTTCCGGAAGAGCAGGTCTCCTCCTGATTTGATGAGATCTGGTTTGTTGGCTTTAGGTAAGCAAATCCTCTTAAGAAAAATTTTTCATCAGTTGGCCTAATTTCCCCATCCAGAGCAGAACACCTTTTACTTTATTACCTGTTATCCATCAGACATCTGAGCACAGCCCGGAGCCTGCACATTCAGACTAATTTGCCACTGGCTTGGAGGCTGAGGTGCCAGGGATGAGAAACTGAGTATCTAGTTGGGGATACTGTTGGAATGTCACCGGAGAGATACAGGGCAGTGGACATCCTCAGAACTAATTGGGACTGGGCTGGAAAGTGAGTTCTCTGCCTGTTTTCTGTGCATGCCCCCCATAAGAGCTAGCGGTAAGTGAGTAACCACGCTCCTCCAAGAAGAACCACTCTTGTTTACTTGTGAGACCAAGGGTCCTATCCTCGTGTCTATGTCTGGTTCATTTTATACTCAGCTCTGACACCCTCATTACTGGGTCCTGGAGCTGAGCTGTCTGTTCAGTCCAGCACTTATTCAGTCTGTGTAGCTAGTGCTCTCAGCTGCCTTTATTAATATCTACTGAGCCTGCTTGGAATTCACAGCCATCCCCATACATGCAACATCAGCCTGTGAGATTCCAATGTGTCATTCTACCCCCAACTGCCTGTCTTTTCCACCCCAATCTCTCTCTTCCTTCTTATTGTCCCTGGATTTGGATTGCTTGCAAAACAGTCCATCTATAAATCCCCGCCCACCTCCACCAGCTCTGCCTCTGAACAAGAGGCCTCCAGCATGTACCTTGTCATTTCCTTCGCAATCACAATTTGGACTCTTAAGCCTGATAATTCAATCCAACATCCTCAGTAAAATTTAGTTCCTTCTCCGGCCTTTCCCTTGTCACAGAAGCCACTACCGGGGCATGACAGCTCAGAAACCAATCTGGACAGTTAAAAATATCAGATGCATGTCACTGCCACCTCGGTATCATCACCATTTTGTTCTGGTTAGAAAACAAATATATCCCAGTGTTTCGCGATCCTCAGAACTTGGCTAATGAAAGTCCTCTCTTATCATCCCACCCTCCCAACACAGTGGCATGTATTTTCCCCAATTTTACATTAAAATAAATAGACACATATATTTCTGACCTTGATTCACCATATTCTGAGCTATCTGTTCATGTTAGTATGAATACATAGTTCTGCCTTCTTCTTTTCAATGGCTGCAGTGAGATGCACTATCTGAGATCACTTTTATTTATCCAGTTAAAACCAGGGAATCTCAAGGGTGAGTTGGAAACTGAGGGGGTCCTCTAAAGCCTGTTCCTGGGGTGCTAGACCAGCTCACTGAAGTCTTGGTCTTTCAGATTGTGTCTTATTTCTGCCTCATCTGAATGGCTGGCTTGCCGGGGCAGTGTGTAAGGGAGGTTTCACGTTGTATCTGTGTCTAGGATACGTGAATGAAATGCAAAATCCAGGCATACCACCCACATGGCATCACCACGGTGTGACATGTTGGGATCCTTACTGGTTCATCTGTGACACTGCTATCTTGTCAAACTAAGTACTCTTGCCTACTCCTTCTACTTTTATGCATGGGATTTGAACTAAAAACATTGTATGGAAGTCTTATCTGTTGTGTGCCCAGGTGCAGACATGAGAAAGCATGGTACTTAAGATCCTCTACCTTCATATTCTGCCTTACAAGAGCCTTGAACTCCTGGCTTTTCACCACCACCCCTTGGACTATGTGAGCTCTTCTCAATAAATCATTTCTCTACATGGAGATGTTCTACCTTTCATGTGGTCTCTTGGTCACAAGCTGAGTTTGATATTTCTGTTAGGTCCCTTTATAGGAGAGTCTCTTTTTCCTCTGTCCCTCTTCTCTCCTGTAGTGACGTGGTCCCTGTGGACTTTGAATTCTCTAATAAAATTCTCACCCATTGCTCAGCTGTATAGTCTTAGCTCTTATTGCCGGAGCTGATTCATGACACACTCATTTTCTATATGATGGATAAATAGCTATGTGTGTTTAGATGGTGTTCACCAGTAGAAGGATAGGTATGTGGTAACTAGGTGGATGGATGAATGGGTGGATAGGCTAGATGAAAACGTGAGTAAGTAGGTAGGTAGAGGCATGGATTGGCAGTGGATAGATAGAGGAGATAGGTAGGCTGAAGGGTAGATGGTTGGGTGAGTGAATGGATAGATCAACTAATGGGATGAATGAATGGGTAGAAGGATAAGTACGCAGTTGGAAGGACAAATGGATGAAGGATGGATGGACAGATGGATGAATGGATGGATGGATGAGTGAACTAATGATTGTGTCTTAGCCTTGCCTCTTCTATGATGTTCAAGAGAATATTTGTCTACTGATGGGAGAGCTGGGGAATATAGAGTGGGGTGTCTATTTCAGAAGTACACAGTTCAGGATGTCCCAGCCAGAGCAAAATCAGGACAAATTAATTTGAGCAGAGTTGAGATGGATTGGTCTCTTGAAGTGTTCTAAACTTGAAGGAGTGCCTTCTTCAATCTTTCTAACTAGTAATGGCAGCAATATTAACAAAAACACACACTTGCCTATACTTTTAGGAGCATCTGGTTCACCTTGCTCCTTGCTTGCTACAGGAACCCTAAGAGCAAACATAAGAATCAATACACTATTGAACTACATCTTCTCTTTGACATACAGGATTCTGTAGATTCCAGAAGGTGTCCACCTCTACCCAGAAGATCAAGTGGCAGGACTACACCTTCTAATCCTGGTGTTATTCAGAGACCACCTCCAGGATGAATATTAAACAGGAGGACTATTAGAGGAAAAGGAGTTAAGGAAGAGAGACTGGTGTTTCCCTCTATGCCACCTTCTAACAGGAACAGACATATGTATGATGTGTGTCCACACACACACACAGAGGCCAGAGGAGGACATGGGCAGCCTACACTGTCACTCCGCCTTACTCCATTGATGCAAGGTCTTGCTCAAGCTGGAGCTAGACCAGTGACTAGAAAGCTCCAGCAATCCTCCTGTCTCTACCCCACCCCCACAACATGCTTGACATGGGTTCTGGGGATCCAAAAATCAGTCCCGAATGCTTGTACAGCTAGGCCTGTCACCCACTGTGTCATCTCTCCGGCCCCAGGAACAGACATTTCCAGGCCCAAGACTTCCACTTTTTCATTCTTTATGCAAGCACTTTCCCCCCACTGATCTTCAGTCCTATCCCTCTCGGATACACAGACTGACAGGTTGTCTCATTTCCTGGTATCTTTTGGATTCGAGTATTATGAACTTGCCCTTGTCCCCAGCGTGGAAAGGACTCATTTTCCATGCAGACGGGAAATTTCATCCATATGCAAAGAGCAAAGCCCATCTTTCATCACGGGCAATAGGAGGCTTCTTAGAGCCCATGGAAATTACCCATGCGACGGGGTGCTTTGGAGTCCCGCCCCACCATGATCCTCGTTCAAGATTCAGTTTTCCGAGTCTCAGAATCACTAGGTGTGTGGAGAGCAAAGCATCTCACTCTCTGCCCTCTTTCACATGGACATTTTGTAATCTGGGTAATAAAATAGGGTCTCCCTCCCAAAGGAAGCACTGAGAATCATTCTGATTTTGTGAGTGCATTTAGGTGGATTAACGGGCTACCTCCAGTTCATTGTCTTTATTTATTTATTTATTATTATTATTATTTAAAAAAATATTTCTGAGTAGTGACAAACAAGGAACATGCCTTCTTTGGGTCATCCCAGTTCCTTATGATTTATTTCTACTAGAATTAAACAGGGTGATTAAGTGCTTATTTAAATGTACTCAGTAATGGTGTGTAGGTATATATGTGTTTTATGTGTGTATGTGATCATGTGTATGGCAGGGGCGGGCATTGTGGAGAGGTTGAGAGCAGAGGTTGATATTAAATGATTTCATCAACAGTTTCCCACCTTATATTTATTTATTTATTTATTTATTTATTTATTTATTTATTTTTGAGACAGAGTTTCTCTGTAGTTTTGGAGCCTGTCCTGGAACTAACTCACACATAGACCAGGCTGGCCTCAAACTCACAGAGATCCACTTGCCTCTGCCTCCCAAGTGCTGGGATTAAGGGCCTGCACTGCCACTGCCCAGCTCCCACCTTATATTTTAAGAGTAGGTATCTCACTGAACCTGGAGGATATTGATTCAGCAAGACTGGTTGGCCATCAAGTTCAAGGACTCTGTCCGGTTCTGCCTCTCCAGTGATGGATAACAGGCACGCGTCACACGCCCCTCCTTTCTATACAGCTTTTATATACCTAATTCTAGTCTTCTTGCTTTCACGAGAAGCATGTTTTCACATCAAGCACTTTACCAACTGAGGTTTTTTTTTTTTTTTCAGTGATTGCTTCTTCTTTTAAACATTCACACATATTCTTGCATCCTCCATTCAGATTAAGATATAGGACACTCCCAACATCCAAGGAGGTTCCATCAGCCACTTTTTAGTGGATGTCTCCCTCAAGCAACCACTGCCTGGCTTCTGGCATCCCTGCCCGATGTTGAGCTTGGAGAAGAAGGGTTGTATATGGTGTGTCATTTGTTCTGATTCACCACCAGAGCCGCCCTTAGCATGAAAGGCCAGAGCCTGCGCAAATGACCCCTACTGAAAAGGTCTTGGTGGAAGCCTAAGCAGCCATGTTTTGGGGCGGGGGGGGGGGGGAGATTTTAATAAATGTTCTTTCAAGAAAGTGAGAAAGTTTCAGCTTCCCACTCCCATCCCTGTCACCACGGAGTGAAAAAAAAAAATCACTGGATCTAGCTGTATCACATTTAGGGTAGACTTCTTGCAATCTGTTCTACTCAAAAATACACACTGTGGGAGTAGAAGGGGCTCCCGAAGAGTTAGGTGACCCGTGAGTAGGGACAAAGTTGATCTGTGATGAAGCCCATGGCTCAGGCAGGCCTGGGCTACCCAGGGTGAGGAGCAAGAGGATTTATCTGGCTACAGAGACTGAAGATTCTCCTGCAGGCTGTTGCTGAGGATGGCAGGTGGTCAGGCAGAATGGAGAAGTATTTCATGATGTAGAAGTATTTCATCTTGGAGGCCCATAGTATTCAGCGTGGATTACCACACTAAAAGCACTGAAAAGCATTCATGCCAAGGGAGGTCTTTAATTTTGTTGGGTGTACACGAAAACCCTTTTTATTCCTCCTTATTCCATGGCATCCGTGTACATTTTAACTTTGCTCCTGGAAGCTGGCAGAAGTGGTATCAGTCCATGGGTGGAATGTTTATGGGTTATGCTTTGGATTCTGACACACAGGTATTCCGTAGCTGTATTTACTCAGCTGATCCTGAAATTTTTCCAAGTGTATTTGAATGACCAGGATAACGACAGGACCATCTTGAAAGCCTTTTCAAAAGATGAGAGGGCATGATCTTTCTGAGACAATCAGTCTCTTCATTTCATGTGGCTTCGATGTTCTTACTCCCTGACTCGTTATGTTGAATGGCAGGGCCAGCGGAGTGGCCTTTTGTGCTACTTCTTCTAAACACAGTGAAAGGTGAGCCCTGGGAGGATGAGAAAAGTTCGGAGTGTGCAGGACAGCAGTGGTTATCACTGAGACACATAAGACCCTCCATAATAAGCCCCAAAGCTTTGAGAGTCTCTCTCTCGGTGAGGCGCATGAGAACATTCTGCAGACGTGTTTCCTTGATTCTTCGCCACTATGTGTAGTTCATTTCTATCTGCAAGCATCCAAGTGATCTCATTAAGAGTCCATCCCATTTTCATATGGACATGCCATTCATTTTCCAACAGAAGTTGTCTGCTAATTGACTAATTCATCCAGATTCCCCCTGCCAGCCATCCCTGAGCTCCCTCCAACTTACTTTTTTTTGTGTCCTGACACTGAATCCAGAATTTGCTTTCAGTTGCATTGGCCCTTTGGAGGGAAAGAGGGTGCAGGAAGGACCCACAGATCCCTTGGCTTTCAGGGGATACCTTGTAAGGTTCACAGCCCTGTGAGAGATGCTTTCTAACTGGGCGTCAATCCGGGGAGACACAGAGATAAAGATGGTAGCATCATCGGCCTGGCCCATCATCATATAGCGAGGCTCAGAAGACTGGAACCAGGTTCTCCAGAAGCTCCATGTTCTTCCTGCTTCTCCAGGCTTCCTGGCTTTCTGCTTTACCCTGTCCAGCAAGCTCAGCCTTCACTGAAGGCTTCTGGCTGGAGTGTCCCATCTGTTATTACCCCACTAGAACAGAGCAAATGCTTTTTTCCTTCACAGTGTCACTTTGGGGAGTTGCTATGGTCTGCGCTCTGCTCTCACAAGCTGTGTGTCTCTTGATCTTAGCCTTTCACACACAGTGAACCATACCTCCCTCCAGAGATGGATGGTGCTTCTCTTTCATCTCCTCACTTTTCCCCCTCTCCCATGACTTGCTGCTTGTCTTTTCTCTTTGTAGATTTATTTATTTTTATTTCATGTGTGTGAGTGTTTTGTATACATGTAGGTATTTGTACCACATGTGTGCCAAGTGCCTACAGAAGCCAGAAAAGGGCATCAGAACCTTTGGAACTGGAGTTGCAGATGGTTGCCTTCTAGATTCTGGGAGCTAAATCCGGGTCCTCTGCAAGAACAGCAAGAGCTTTTAATCTGCAACTCACTTCTGTTGCCCTTATCTTACCTTTCTTTTCCCATTATCTTCCTCTCACCTTGGTATGTCTATGTTGATGTAGGGAGGCCCAGGAAAGATGGAGGGAGGGGAGAAAGAGACAGAAGGAGAGACAGGATAAAAGAGACACCACAGAAGAGAAGGGAGAAGGAAAGAAGTAGAGAAGGGAGGGAATAAGCCCCCCCCCCCGCATCCTTCCCCATTGTGCAGGCATTGGCAGCTGTACTCTGCAGGAAGCCGACAGCTTGGTGGTTCCCTCCTGTGGCTGCAACCCCAGGGACATGGCGTGAGCATGCTCCCCATTGCATTGTGCAGAAATGGGCTCAGAATGTGTGGTGGCACACAGGAAGGAGTAGGTGGTGCTGGGGGTGATAAGCACCTCATTCCTAATGGACTCCTTGCCTTCCCTGCTGCACGGGGCTGGTCTTATCATGCAGGAAGCTGGCAGGCTGTGTGTTAATCAATTGATAGCATCACTTGGCATCCTGCAGCCAGCTGAGGCTTTCTAAGAGAACAGGTTGCTGATTTCCAATCTCTCCATCCGCTCAGGGGTTGGAGACAGAGGGAGCAGTGGGACCTCTCCCAGAGCTCTGGAGACAAGCCAAAACCTGGCACAATCTACTTCCCCTGTGGAAGGAAATGAACCCCCAGATAGAGGGGAGAAAGGAGAAGAAGAAAATGCCAAGAATGTCCTGAGGGAAATGAAACTGTCATATGACCAGAGTCTCCTTTTGTTGGGAGGACAGGTGGCTATTAACCAGGACATGTTCTGCTCAAAACCAACCAGCCAAGTAAGGCAGGATCTTGCCCAGTTATCCAGCCCTCTGCAATCACAAATACTTTTCACATCTCCCTCCTTTTGCTGTCTTCTCCACCCAACCTCATGACCCAGAATTTTCTACCTTCATCATCCACTCTCTGTCTTCAGCCCTTCCCAGCTAACTCCAGGCTGACGTCTAGGATTGCATCTAAGAAGATCTATGGCTCCTTCGTGGTGACTTTGCTTATTGCTGTGGAGGAGATATCTTCCTGAGATTATTTCTCCTACCCCATACATGTTTCCTAGGGGCTTCAGAACTAACACTAAGGGTGGGATTCAGAGTGTCATCAGAATGTCTGTATGAGTGAGTCATATGTGAGTGGATAGACGGATGGTCCATGGATGATTGAGTAGATGGTTTTGTGAGTAAGTGGGTAGATGGACAGGTGGGCAAAAGGATGTGTGGATCATTACATGGATGACTAGATAGACTGGTGCTGGATGAATGGATGGATGGACAAAGGGATAGATGGATGGGCAAGTGGACAATCCATGAATGAATGAACAGACGGACCGGTGGGCGATTACATGGATGGATAGATGGGATGGGTAGATGAATCTATGAGCAGCATAAGTGTGTGGCTAGATGGAGGGGTGATCCATCAATGGTTGAATAGAGGAGTAAGTGGATTTATAGGTGAGCGGATAGATGGATGAGCATGAGTGGGTGGGGGTACGAGACTGTGGGGGTTTAGAAGTAAAGGATGAGAGGAGACACGCAGCAAAGGAGCAGCATTCATTGTAGTCACGGTCAGGCTAGCTTTTCTGATTGACAAAATGGGATCGCTGTGTCCCTTCCTTTGTAGAGTAATTACTAGATATGAAAGAAATAAAAAATGCGAATGACTTGGTATGGAGGAACTGTTATTGATGTTGATGATGATGGTGAGGTAAGAGGATGAAGAGGTCTGTGGTGGTAAAGAACCCGGAGGTGAGGGCTCATACTTCCCTAGTTCCTTTAGGAACCCCTGCCTATGAATGTGTGCTAAGTGCCCTGCAGAGTCCCTTTATGCTACCCTGGCTTTGGGGATATATCTAGTTTGCTTCTACTGCCTTACCTACTGTTTGATCTTATTGAGGACCTTGAGCTTCCCTCAGTCTGTCCTTCTGATAGAATGTTATCCTGCCCCTGACATATTCTTGTCCATTGGTTAGAACAGATTAAACAATATTTTTAAGTAAAAAAGTAATGTCTATGCAGAGAGCATCCCAGAAGTTCAAATGGATCTCTACCTTCAAGAGCTTCAGCGTATGACTCTGACGCCTAGTTCCCCACATGGCTCTCTATGGTCCAGAAGATGGGGAAAGATGAAGAAAAGGGTCAAGCAGAAAACATGTGTGGTCCAACTTGGAAATGAGGTGGTCATCCACATCACTTACATTCTGTTGGGAAGAATCAAGAACATTCTATTGGTAGAGCCCATTGCATCTGCAAAGAATGCTGGATGTCACTGCTTTCTCAGAAAACAAACTATTGTTTGTTGAACAGACCGCAGTTTCTGATACACCCATCTTTCAAGTCTACCTCAAACTGAGACATTAGGCTATGGTTCATGGTGTCCTGACCTGACCCTGTACCTCTAGGCCACTCCTATTCAATCCCAGCTCTGAGATGCTATGCCAGACATATGACCCCACCCACCCACCTCATCTCTCCCACAGTAAAAATTCTCAGAACACCTGTCTTAATTCCAAGTATGGAAGAGAGCGGGTGGGAAGCCGATTCCTAAAGGATACTGTTTTCCTCCCACATAACATGGCCACACTCTTGACCTCAGGCTCTAGGGAGAGCCTCCTCCCTCCCTTCCTTCCTCCTCCTACTCCTCATCACAATCTGGGTCATGCCAGTTTATACTTAGAGTTAGCTTTTTTTTTCATTTTAAGAATCCAAAGCAATTAAAAATATGTTTTGTAAAAGAATTCTTTTTAAAAAAAATATCTTTTACCTCAGCAGGGAATTCTGTCTGCCCAATTTCAGCTGGAAAGGAATTGAACCCGACAACATGTTACTAATTAGGGCATCTGTGCTGCCTCTTCTTTGGGGACACAGGGTTTCCACAGCCTCCCTGTGCTGTGTGGATTCTCCAGTTCATAGGACAGAAACAGAACAGTGCCTGTGAGCAGTGCTGTCTCAGACAGAATG
This sequence comes from Microtus oregoni, assembly GCF_018167655.1. Classification (NCBI taxonomy): domain Eukaryota; kingdom Metazoa; phylum Chordata; class Mammalia; order Rodentia; family Cricetidae; genus Microtus; species Microtus oregoni. The sequence continues at coordinate 38,230,025 of NW_024543063.1, forward strand.
AACAAAGCAGCCAAGGTGTGCTTGGGGAAAGCCCCTACGCCTGTGAATCTTCCACCTTGGAGCTGAACCCAGAGAAGAACGGATGGCCTTCCTTGATGACCTCCCACCTGGGGGCCAGCAGGCAGCGTTGGGGCTATGGACCCCCTCCACGTATGTTGCTGGTAGTCACGGACTGTAGGTACAAATTCTAGCTGACATCTTTTTCCATTGGTCCTGGGGTTGAAGTCAAAGCGACAACTTCTCTGCTCGTCAGTTTTCTTGTCTTAAGATGAGATTTAAAAAGCATCACTAGGCAACGGAACAAAATCTGCGGGCACGGTATCAGCTCAGACCTTAGCGCTTAGTCAGTCTCTTTGCTTCCTTTCTGTGCTTTATGGAAATGTCAAGTCTATGTAGGGGTCAGTGGCTTTCTCAGGCCCTCTGTACTGTGACAATAGTCACTGGCTTCTTCCCCTTTATAGTTCCATACGTTGCCTCTTCTCAGCGAGAGAGCAAACACAATGCCCGAGCAAGCTGGGCCCAGGCCTCTAAAGACGGTCTTTCTCTGGCCAAGCCTGCTGAACACTTCAGAACCTACCTCATAGACAAACCAAGCGCAGAGTCAAATCTTCAAGCCAGCGCCCCTTTCAGCACTTGACACAAGCTGCCCACGTGTCAGTATGGAGGCAGAAAACTGGGGTTACTGAGTTTACGGAACCCACAGAGGGGCAGGATTGTGATACACTGGGACAGAACGTAGGTTTACTGGGAGGGTCCACTAGAGTGCCATCCAGGAGTTCCATGACAGTATCTGGCCACACTGGGGTGGCACACAAGAATATTAGGGTGGTACACAAGTGTGCTCTTTGCTCTCCAGCCATGCTAGACTGTTATACTGGGAGGGTCCACCTAGGTTGTAGGCACCCTATAGAGATGGCATTCCCAGGTACTCCACAGGACAGTACTAGGATGGTACACCATATGTAAGAATGTTACACAGGTATTTAGGGGTGGTTTCAAGAGACATATGGCTCTTGTATATAAACAAGCATACTAGAATGGAACACTAGAATGGCATACAAATAACCCAGGATGCTACATTAGTTCCTTGGGATGACATGTGCCAAGATTTGGTAAAAAAGAGAGCCTAACTGGATTCTGGAAAGGACCTCAGTACTCTCACCTCTAAGACTCATCTTGCTACATGTGACCATGACTGACCATGCCTATTCTGTCTCCTCAGGTGGAGACCAGCAGTGAGGCACATACAGTGTAGTCTTTGGGATAACCCACAGGCTCCCCAGTTCTGTTGTATTGCTCCTGTAATCTTGAATGGTCTCCTAGGCTTCTAATGGCATGGCTTCTTTCTCTCATTGCAAATGAGAAAATGAAAAGCCTTCTCTGTAAGCTTGTAAAGTGTGGTTACTATATTGTGTGTGAAAAACAAACAAACGCATGCACAACTCAAGGTTGCCTGGAATTCTAAGTGGCTCTTAGAAACTACAGAACAGGGAGGTAAGAAGGAGTAATAATTTATCCCAGACAAGTTTTGAAATTTGGGCTTCATTATTAAGTAGTACTGAGATCTTAGACAAGTTCTCATTGGAGCTTTACTCGTTTTCTCTGTAAAAAAAAAAAAAAATGGGGAGGGGGACTAATGAGTATTTTTGTAAAGAGTTGTGTCAATCTACAATTGGAAAATTGCAAAGGGCTATGGATGTATCTCAGTCAGTCCCGTGCTCATCTGTGTATACAGACCCAGATTTCACCCCAGCATTGCATACAACTAGGTGTGATGGCACATACCAGCCTTCCCACTACTCCAGAAGTAGAGAGAGAAGAATCAGAAGTTCAAGGTTATCCTTGGCTATGTAGAGTTGGAAGCCTAGCTGGACATGAGACCCTACCTCTCACACACAAACACCTCCTATAATAATAAGGTGAAGGGGGCAGCTGAGCAGGATGCCAGCCTACTCTCAGATGGGCAAGTACAGGGATAGAGAAACCTTTGCCTTATTGACCCCATGAGAGGAATTGTATGAATGCTATGCTTTCCCCTACTCCAGTCCCATGGAAACCTAGGCTTTCAAAATAGTTTTCCAGAAGGAAATATGAATACTAAGCACCCCTGGCTGGACCCCTTGACTTTGAAAAACCTACATCCAACTGATCCTGGAAGATGGAAGCCACTTCCGTTTCTATGTCCGGGTAGTCTGTTCCTCCCTGCAGATCCCTGCCTCTGTGGCTGTTGAAGTGGTGTTATTCAGCTGCAGTGAGCTCTGATGAGCCCTTGTGGTCATTAAAATGAGCCAGTGGCACCTTGTCCTGAAGAAGAGGAGCGACCTTGACAGCTGTGGCCCATGCCAAGTTCAAATTAAGGTAATTACAGCAGTTCCCTCTCTAGGTCTTTTCCACCATCGCTAGTGTCCATGTTCTTCTTTCCCTGGAGTGTTCCGGAGACTTCTGTTGGCCTTGCCCGAAGTGCTTGCTGTCCTTGAGGTACTGCTCATCACCCACATGAGAAAGACACCCAGATCTCTACAATGACCAGAGAGGGTAGGTGGGTGAAGGGATAGCTCTGGGGCTACCATCATAGGAAATCCTATCTTAAAAGATCTTACTGAGGGGGCATCAAGGCAAGTTGATGATCAGTTCTGTTGCCTGGGGTGACTTAAGGATGGTGACAACAGGTTTCCGAGCTGCTGCCTCACTGTCACATCGTCACCCTCTGACCATAGCTGCATCTGTCCTCTCTGCTAACATGGTACACACTTCGAGCATCTTGGTCCTCTTGCATTTCTCACAATGACCCTAGAATCCTAGGGGTGAAGCCTCTCCTCCATCCCTCTCATTTTGAAGAAGAAGTCACGGGTTGGAGAAAACAAGACCACACTGAAAGAAAAAAGAGTAAAGTTGGACCAGACTTGGAAAGCAGCTCTCCCCCCACTTCTATCCATGGGCCCATGTCTTCTCTCTTAGCTGCGGCTCTGTATCAGCTCCTCCTGCAGCTGTGACAAAATGCCAGGCAAGACCAACTTAAAGGCAATCTGGGTTCATGGCTTGAGGTCGCAGCCCATCAAGACAGAGAAGGCATGGTGTGGAGTAACATGCGTGGCCACCGGTGACATTGTGTCCACAGACAGGAAACAGATGCAAATGGATGCTGGTGATTGGCTCTGCTAGCATTTCAATTCAGCCCAGATCTAAAGGGATGGTGTCACCACCCACATTCAGGAAGTGTCTTTCCTCCTTAGTTAAGTCTTCCTAGAAACACCCATAGGTGGGTTACTAAGGTCATTCTAAATCTCAGCAAGTAAGCAGCAAAGATTAATAATCACAGCTATCCTTCCTCTTGCAAAGCAGATGCGTGATACAGCTGGACCATCTCTGCCTTTAGCAAAAGTAACTAGAATACTGTTTTTGGAAATAACAATCATGTAAAATACATAGGGGGTAACAGAAAGCACAGCCATGTTTCCCATGGGGCAGTTTTCTTGGGTATCACCTGGAGGAATTACCATAAGGGGCCAGCCTTTGAGATCTGCCTTTAACATGACACGCCGCTAGCCCAGTGCCCACCCTTTCCATCTGCTTCTCCATCTCCCTCTCAGTGACTGTGGGCGTCTCACTTTTTCCCCTCTCCTCATAGTTAGTTTGCTAAACAAACTATCCTAGTGGATTGCTGGCCAAGAAGATACCTTCAGCGTGATGCGCCCATGTCTCTCACTCCTGGAAATGTTTCCAGGAGAGTCCCACGAAGAGCAACGCGAGTGGGATGATTTCTCTTTTCCTCCAAAAGAATTCTGATTTCTTTTTATTTAAAGCTTAACAATATCATTAAAGCCCCCCCCCCTCCATTAGCTAGTTTTCATTTTTTTAAGTGTAAAATCTATTCTAGTGGGTAGAGCCTGTGCTATAGTTAAGCACTTTCTTTTATTGTCTGTCTGGGCACACTGCTCAGCTGCAGGTGGACGATCAATCAATAATATCATAAAGGCAGGCTCACTCTGTGCCTTCCCCACAGATGGCTTCATTGTGCCCACCCTTGGGTGAGGTAAGGCTAATATCTTTGTGTCCTTCTCGTCTTGGATAAAGCAGACTGGTAGCTCGTTCCCACTTAGTTATTTGTCTGACATTGCGGCCAAGGCCATGTGTCCTTTCTCTGGGTTTCCTGAGTCTTTGCAGAGTGAACATCCACTGGCCATTTGAAGCAGGGCAAGAGTACTCCACAAGAGGATGTAGCTGTGTCCTTCCTAGCTAGATTCGGGGTGGTGGCCGGATGCAGAATTGGTGCCTCCCTTCCAGCGCTCACCCTAAGCTGTCAAGAGGAGGTTATCATGCAGCTACCATTGCTACCTTCTGTAAAAAGAAACAAGGATCCCTTCTTCCTATAGAAATGGTGTGAACATCCATGGGTTCTTCCCTTCAAGATGGGGTGGTGTGATCCAGTGTTGTGAGTGAAGGCCTGGATGAGAGGATAAGAGGCAAGGCATTCTCTGCCCATAACGCTGCTTCCTTCTTTATACCCCATCAGGAAATGTGGCTGTGACGCTGAATCCCTCATTTCCCATTGGGGTTCTGCAAAGGCCTTCACTGTGGGGCTTTGCGTAATTACAGACCATGCTGTCCATCAGAATGCACATTCCATCAGAGTGGGAACTGGGTTCGGTACTTCTGGTGGGACCAATCTTTAGGACACACCTGCTTATTCATTGGCTGGCTGACACTCCCCAGTTCTGGAACTGACACTTCTAACAGCCCATTGCCTCATTGTGGCAAGAGTTTTCCTCCTTTTTAACAACAATGTTATATATGACATATATAATAACTTAATAATGTGCCTCCCCCCCCCCCCCCTCTCTCTCTCTCTCTCTCTCTCTCTCTCTATATATATATATATATATATATATATATATATATATATATATATCACCCATTTAAAGTGTGATATCTAAAGAGCACCAGTATATTTATAGAGCGATGCAACTATCATGCTCTTCTAATTTTAGGACATTTCTGCTGCCCCAAAAGGCAGCTCCATAGTCATTGCAAGCACTGTCTATTTCTTCCCACACCCCCAAGTCCTGACAAGTACCGGTCTACTTCCCGTCTCTACAGGTCCATTTTTTTTTCTGGACATTTTACAAAGTGAACTCCTGAGCTACGTGCTCATCGCTGCTTTCTTCCACTCTGCATGCTTTTGATACTCACCTGTGACCCAGTGTACATCACTGTCTCATCCTCTGTTGTGAAATTCATACCGTTGTGAAACGTAACACATTTTGGCTCTCCCACGTATGACTTGCTCTTCTGTGGCTGTGGCCAAAAAGCAGTTTAACGTAGGAAGGGTGTGTTTTAGCTGATGGCTCTAGAGGGACAGTTCAGAGGGATCAGGAAGACATGGTATGGTGTCAGGTACAGAAAGCCGGAGGCTCACATTCTATCTGCACACAGGAAACAGAAGGAGCAGGAAGTGGGGAGAGACTTTACATTCTTAAAACCCACCCTCTAGTGATTCACTTCCTCCAACAAGGCTCCACCTTCTTAGGGTTCCATAACGTCCCCTAACTGTACCACCACCCAATGTTCCAGTATTCGAACACCTGAGCCTGGGGGGCCATTCCCTATTCAAGCCACCATATCCCATCACAGGATTATATACATTTCAGTGATTGCCTTTTTTTTTACTTTAATGATTGATGTCCCTCTAAATTGTATTCATGTGTCTTTGCATGAAAATGCTAGAGGCAAGGTCTCGTGTAGTCCATCATGGTCTTGAAATTGATTGACATGTTGCTAAAGATGACCTTAAACTCCTGATCCTCCTACCTCCACCTCCTGAGTACTGAAGTTACAGGAATGTGCCGCCATGCTGAGTTTCTGTGGTGTGAGGAGATAGAACTCAGGGCTCTATCCGTTCCTGAACAACTTGACTCAGGGGCTCATCTATGGAGACTCTGTATAAAGGACACCCCAACCTAGGCAAAGGACAGGAGTTGAGACGTCTCCTCAGAAACCTCTGAGGTGGGTAGAGCAAGAGAAGATGGCAATGAGTTCTTTTTCAGCAAGGAAGCTGTGTGTTTTGTCCTCCATCTGAGAAAGAACTATGTCTGTATTCAGTAAGGACATTTCTTAAAGTTACTGATTTTGTTCCTACCGCATTTTAGGACATTTTGCCTTTAATGATAACCACAAGTTTACACAATGAGGAGGGAAATGGGCCTCCTAGAATGTAATAGAATTGACTTAGTCATCTATCAGCTATTCCAGGCCAACTCTAGGGTGTCCCCCTGCCTCAGTTGTTTGCAATTGTGCCAGGAGACATGCTGGCCACTTGGAGCTGCAGTTCTGCCTAGCTCTGTGGATCAATATGGATCCCTTAGGACTTGTCAGACTTGGGGGAGATATTTGTAGGTTCTCAGGTAGAGAAGCTCCACCGTGAACCACACAAAGTGGCTCCTAGCTCACCCTCTGCCCTTATCACTGCCTCTTCCTGAGCTGGCCTACAAGGGTCAGCAGCAAGAGAACAGAGGCCAAGTGGAAAATCCAACACATTTGGGGCTATAAAATGACAGCCATTGACACTTCCATGATGATGACGTGACGATCAGAATCAAAGAAAAATTGGTGCTTATGAAAACTATGATGGGGAGAGCCTCCACCCAGGACCCTCCTGCTGTCTCCTGCACACTAAGTAACACGCTTCCCCAGCTATCCAGACTCATCCACCCACTCACCGACCGATGTGTCTTAACCAGCTAGTGACAACTAGTAACAGAGCCTGGTCTTTCAGATGTAACCTCTAGCTCTTTCCCAGGCTTGAAGCAGCCTGGGTTGTGCCAGGTACCTGGGAGAGACCATGGTGAAGAATAAGAAACGCACAAACTGTAGCATCATACCTAAGCATGCTGTCCATTTGTCCAGACACCATCTCTTCACCCAGCAACACACTGACCAATCCTGGTATCCAAGAAGCCCATCTGAGAGTGAAGCTCTGTCTCCCTAGGAACAGCAAGCAAATCACCCAACCTTCTAAATCTCAGACCTCTCAGCTGATAAACGGAGGCAAATGCGTTACCACCTCATAGGGTTGTTGTGGTGAGTGAATGAAACTGGAGTCTGCAAAAGTTGACTGTCACTACCAGAAGTCTTTTTGTGCTTGCATTTGAAAATAAAGACTTGTCTTCTAGGAGCTTAGGTTGGGGCTAGGGTAACACCCTGAGCTCCTAGAAGCCTTTCACCAGCCCTAGCAGAATGAAACGCCCCTGTCCCATTCCTCCAAGCACAATCCTCGTTGGTGGGACCCTTTGAGTCCCATGGCCTGACCCTCACATCCCCACCCTGCTTTGCCAGGAAAGGGATAGACGTCTATACTGGCAAGGATCCAACCAGAGCAAACTTTGGGGTTCAGAGGACACAGGAAAAGGACATTTCAAGGAACTTCCTACTTCCTCAGAAGTCTCCCCGCTCACATGACCTCCTGGAACACCAGTCACCTTCCCAAAGCAAACATATCCAGGAAGAATGCCCGCACGGGTCTTGTGATGGACTGGCTTTCTCTGTCCTCACAGGGCCTGCAGCTGGGGAGAGACAGGAAAGAGGCAGATTTCCTATCTGCTACCCAGGGTGAGGTCTGGTCACCCTGTTATTCGTGATCCAAAATTCAAGGCAACTCGTTTCTGCGTGGTAACCATAAATGGAGTTGGTGCTCTGAAGCAGTGTGCAAGTTCAAAAGAACCCCTCACCCCCGTATCTAAAAATCCGTGTTAAATATTGTAACTCACTGCATCTGCATAAAGTTCTGTGAAGTAAAGAGGGCAAAATTCATGCTCAGAGGTGATTTTGCTCCCCAAAAGGCCAAGTAACTCATAGCTGGGAAAAGTATTTCTCAACAGGCCAGATTTCCTTTATCCTCTAAAGTAATCTGGGACTTTGTGGTCCAGAGTGTTTCTGTTACAATTATCCAACCATTATGACATAAAAACAGTTAAGGTCATGGTATTAAATGAGCAAGTCTGTGTTCTGCTCAGCTTAGAAACCAGCCTGGGGTACAGCGGCAAGGGGTTAGGGAGTAAAGTCCTGCCAGCAGGAGGCCAGTCTCATGGCTGTCCCGAATGTTTTCTTGTCACAGGACAGCTATGCAAGAGAAAATAGGAGCCTGTAATTGTTAGAGGGTAATCACAGAAGGCCACACAGCTGAGTTCAGGAGATGCGATTCCAGGGCTCGCCTCCTCCTAGCTACCCTGACCCAGAACAAAACTTGGTGTGACTTATAGCGCCCCAGGGAGCACTCATTTCTCTGGGTTTCCCCCGCCATCTGGATTATCTTGTCCTCAGACATCTCCTTTTTCATACCTCTAACAATTCAAATCTCTCTGTGCATAGGGCTCTTCCCATGATCTGTACCTTCCCAGAGTGCTTTGCCGGCCCCTCGAGGCCCCACACCCCTGGGCTGCCTGAGGGAAACTGGGCCCCATGAGTTAAGGATACATTTGCCTTGAGGCTGGAGCCTGCTGGGGCCACTCCAGACCTGTTTCTGGGACAGCAGGTGCGGCCTCTCACTGACACCAAAATACATTCCTGAGGTGGGGCAGACAGGCCAAGCCAGCGCTGGCCTCCCTCCCTCCAAGGACTCGGCTTCCTCCAGAGGACACAAGTGCTGGGAGGACACCCCAAGTGCTAATCCTCTCATCCAGGACATCTAAGCATAGTCAGCATTTTAGCCAGGGGTTGGCCTGAGGCACGGGCCTTCCCCCAGTGGCATTTGGCCAGCCCTGGGGCAACAGTAAATCACACCAGCACTGAGAGGTCCTCTTCGGATTCCGCAGCTGCCGAGGACTCCTCGGTGGGCAACATAAATCAGAAGCTCACCCCCATTTTACCTGCAGCGTCTCCCCATCTCTGCAGGCCAGGATGAAAAAAAAAAATGGCAGAGGCTGAATCCAGCCAGGCCTGGACACCCATGGCTGCCATCTCTTTGTCAACTTATTACCTGAGATTTATGCATGACGCAGCCGGGTCTGCTCAGTGACACATTCTAATTTAATTAAATTTCGTTGGATTGATGTCTGATCAATCAATAATGTTAATGTTTTTGCAATTTGGAGATTAAAGTATGCTCAAGGCACGGTAACCTCCCAGCTACTGATTTCAGAATCCTCCTCGGAAGAAGGCTTGCTGGCCTGCCTTCTTCCGCGCTCTCTGCCTTCCTCCTTCCCATGTTTGAGCTGTTATTAAGAGCCTAGCTTGGAGCACTCAGATGAAATGAATTTCAGATGGAAGCAGTAGCTCTCAAGCAGGAGGGAGCTTCAGCAGCAACAACAGCAGGAAGCCAAGAGGCTCCAAGAGGGGTCTACCTCCAAGTGGGAGTCCACCTCCCAGTGGGGTGCACCTCCAAGTAGGGTCCACCTCCAAGTGGGTCATAATGTCCATTTCCTGATGGGCTAGATCCAGCACAGACAAGGCTGATGGAGCCTGACCTAGGAACTCCATTTTGATAACCACTAACTAAAGTGTCAAGGGAATGAGCCCTGAAATCCCCAGGGTTCGGATGCCATTTGGAAACTGCCTAGATTTACACATATTTTTTCATTGGTTGATACTTCAGTTTCTCAATTCCCAAGACCCTGACAAGTGAAATTCTTCAAGATCTGTAACACTCAGGACAGTGTCTGGTGGGTAACAAATGCCCCCATGTGTGTCAATGTTCCATCATCCATCTTTCTTTATGTGTGTATCCGTGTATGTGAAGGTATAGGTGCAGATGTGTGTACAGATGTGTGCACACCAAACTCTGCTGTCAGTTTTTCTAAGTACTGTCCGCTTATTGGATGCTTGATTTTGAGACAAAGTCTCTTACCGGCCTGGAACTCACCAGCTCATCTAGGCTGGCTGGCCATATCAGACTGTGCCTGTCTCTACAGCACTGGGATTACAAGCCTATGCCACGTGACCAACTCATCTGATTCTTAAACTGCAGAGCAAAGCAGCCAGCCTCCTGCCCGCTTGCAGTTTCTGTCCTGGAGACATGCATGGGGGATGCAATGAGCCGGGCAGTGATGGGCGTAAATAAAGGTATTTGGTGTAACCCAAGAGGACCTCTTGATGAAATTGAGCTGAAGTCTTCGACAATGACCAACAAGTATCAAGGGATAGAAGGACCTGGCAGGCAATGCTTGTAGGCCATTTTAATGTGCTTGCTCAGGATTCTAGGTCCCAAAGGAAGCAACAGCATATTCAAACAGTGGAGGCAGAAGGACTGTATGTAAATATGAAAAGGTCTCTCCACCTGTCGATTAGGAAACATGTAGAGACGATTGAGGAAGGATGTATGGGAACATGACTGAATTAGACACACCTCAAGCTTCTGAAGTCAAGAATTTTCTAAAAGTCCAAGTCGAGGACTAGTCTACATTTTGGATTCCACCCTGACCCCTGGGTAACAGTTCCTTGGAATTCATCCAGGAGAAGTTTTCAGATCTTTACCGGCTAAATTAATTTCAAGAAACATTTCCAAAATAGCAGCTTAGAGCCGAGTTCATTCTGCAAACTTTTCTCTGGAGCAACATGGTACATGGAAAAACATTCTCTCTCCTTTGTCGTAATTTAAAGTTCTGAGTTTTACCTCATTCAGTGTTCTAGTTTGCCCAGAAATCCACACCTGCAGAGATGATTCAGTTAGAAAGAGACCCTTGCTATTGCAAAGTTGACAGTGGGGTCTTCTAAGCCAAAGCCGGGGGGGGGGGTCAGGGGACACATTAATACACTAATATAAGGAAGAATTTTTCTGCATGCCCCTGGGGTGATCATACACCGGAGTGTGATGAAGGTAGTCCTATCACGTGACTCCCTATGGCTATATCTTCAGACTTCAGTCTCTCTTTACATGGTGGTCCCTGTGGCGAACGAAGTATCGCATCCCCTAATCTCACACAGGGGCCCTGTGCTTCTGTTCCAAAGTTAGTGCTTACATTGTCTTCCCACCGTGAGCGTGATCCCTGCCAGCCCTGAGCTCTTGTTCCTCGTGGGACGAAGTGGAAGCTGAGTGAGGGCCGAGGACTTCTGCTTTCCGCTGTCATCTGGCCGAGTTGCCTCATCGCCGCTTCCCAATCCCTTCCTTCTCCTCTCCCTCCAAACTTAGCTCAGAAAGCCCTTGTTAAAGCCGTGCCCTTCACATGTTTTTGCAAGCCTCAGCTCTTGCTAGAGCTTGGTCTCCCAACACCCTTCTGACAGAGGCCGTGTCGGTTTGCGTTTGTTAGAGGGTCGGATGGTGTCGCCCAGAACAGCACACCTGCAGGAATGATCCACTTGGAAAGAGAGCCTTGGCATGTTGCAAAGTTTGCAGCGGGATCTTCTGTGCCGAGGAAAAGCATGTTAGGGAAGTCATAAAAATTCATGCACACATTTCAGGAAATTTTTCAAAAATAGAGACCTGGGGCTGGAGAAATGGCTCTTCTCTTGCAGGAAATGCAAGTTTGCTTCCCAGCACTCGCATTGGGCAATTAACAACCACCTGTAACTTGTGCCCCAGTGACCTCTGGTCTCTGCAGGCACCTGCTTCTGTGGCGCACATTAATTTACATAGGAGCCCAAACCCTCTAAATAAATAAATAAATAAATAAAATTTAAAAACCTTTAAAAGCATAGAGGCCTAAGTTTTTAAATTAGGTTTGCATCTTTACTGCCAACCCAGACACCAACCGTGCATGCCTATCCTAGTTACAGCACACACAGGCAGACACCAGATGCCAAATTTGGTTCTAATTGGAACTTTGGAAAATGCTCAGTTCCCGTGTCCTGGGTCCACAGGACCTAGGGAGTGACCTGGCCTGGGAGCTGGTCAGTGTTGACAGGTAGCTATAGAACAGGCTTCTTGTCCCTGCTGTGAGCCCAGAGTTTTCAAATCAAAGTCTCATTGGATGGTAAAGGAATGCATGCCTGTGCCTTCATATGCAGGCAGAAGGAAGCTTTTCGAGGGACCACGTTGGCGTGTCAAAGGCCAACAGGAATGACCTTATGAAATGTAACTCAGATTATTCCTTCTTCCTAGTTCAAGACCCCCTCGTGCTGTTGTCCACTGCTGTGCAGTGAGCCCAAGGCCTCCCCAGCCTCCATGGGACCTTGTGATCCAGCTCCAGCTTCCTCTCCAAGCCTACAGTAGTTCTTGCCCTTGGCACCCCTCCCTCCGCAGGCTTAGTCTCTGTTCCTTAAACAAAACCAAGCCCATCCCTACTGCGGGCCTTTCTGTTTGCTCTTCCTTTTGACTGGGATAGATCCTTTCCCCCAGATATATGGGGCTGCTTTCCTTGTTGTATAGCTTATGCCCGTGGGCTTAAATATGCATTCTCTACAAGGGGCCTTCTCTTCATTCAAATGACTCCACTGTTACTATATTTCACCAACTCCTGTGTCTTCATAACTGTAAGCAGTTCTTGAAGTCAATTTTACCTATCTCCCCACACTGAACAGAATTCAAGAAAGGCCCATGACTGTTCTTTCCTGCTCATGTCTGCATCACCAACACCCACATGGCTAATCATTTCTAGGTCAAGGTCTAGAGACAAGTGGTCTTGGTCACAAGAAGACATGCTAGCACGGCTGAGGGGGGAATTTACTTTGTACTCGTGTCCGTGCACACCTATGTACACTTACATGTATGCATATTCTTGTCAAAAAAGAACATCTTCATGGGTGCTCATCTGTCATGTCAGGAAGGGGTTGTTAGCTGGGCTAGAACACTTTTGTTTTAAACTCAGAACAATAAGGGGGACATCTAAACCCACAGCAGAGAAGTTCACTTTGAAGGTGCGGGTAGATTTTTTTTTTGGCCAGGGTTCAAACTTTTTCCATCACCCATGTACCTGGGCAAGCCACCCACCTTGTTGAGTTGCACCTCAGTTTTTCACCCCTAAAATTGGTGTATTAATAGTACCTCCCTTGTAGGCTTGTTAGGCAGGAGTGCTGTAGAGTACAGTGTTTTAGCACGGCGTTTTCACAGGTTGCCTGGGAAGAGTGGGGGCGGATTAGTGGGTTCCACCATGCTATTGCTGTCCTTCTCCCTAGCCCCAAATCAAAACAGGCACTGATGAGATGGCTTGCCAGGCAGACATGCTTGCTGCCAAGCTTGACGACCTGAGTTCGAACCCCTGGATTCACAAGTTGGAAGGTGAGAGCCAACTCCTCTGAGTTGTTCTCTTATGTCTACACAGGCCTTCTGCAAGATCATCCTCGTACAGAGAAATAGCTAAATATCATCAAAAAAAAAAAAGAAAAGAAAAAAAAACAACTATGTAGGTTGGAGGATTTCTGAGGACAATTGCTGCCGGTGAATCTGAGCAGGCAGGGGCTGGGGTGAGGTGGAAAAGGGGAAGAGGGAACTAGAAAAAGGCCAGTAGCTCTTAGAGAACCTGTCCAGATTGATTTCTTGTGGAGGCACTGAGAGGGGCCTTCTTACTGAGCATAGTCCTCCTAGCCTCACCTCTTCCTAGGCATCCTAGATGACGCCTTATACTATGGCAAAGCTTACGAAAGGGTCCATAGATCATATAGTTCAATGGGGAAAGGGGATGGAAGGCATTCGATGAAGCAGAGACGGGCTCACCTAAGCAAGGTCTCGTCTTCCCAGGCTGTTTTCTGCTAAACCACGCAGAGCTGGGTGCTCTGTCTCCTTTCTCCAAGCAGTAATCGCAGGGCACAGGTGTCCTCTTTCCTTTCCCTGTACAATAACCACAGCAGAGACAGCTGTGCATGTAGCAACCCCATTCTTGTTCTCTTGGCACATCAACAGACGTGTTTCCCGGCATCCTTCACTGTAGGATGTGATGTATACCCGTGTTTGGGCCAACAAAGGACAGGGGAAACCTCTGTGTATTCCCTGGTGATCTTTCCTTCCCTTATGTTGAATGAACTAAGATGACTTCAGTAACAAATGGAATAACAGAGGCATACATAATATGGAAGGAGCCTGGGCCCCCCAAGACTTCCACTGGAAAAGATCCCAACTGGATAGCAGCAATACTCATATTTGATTGTCAAAGGAGCAAGAAATAAATTTTGCTGTGTTAAGCCTGTCTATTATAGCAACTAGCCTACCCTAAATAAATATTCTAACCTTGGAAAATAGCCAATAGCCCCCATCACAATATCTTCTATACATAAATATCCAAAGGATGATGGGCAGCATTGAAAACCAAATGAAACATAGATAATCTCTAATTCCTGCAAGTGCCACCGAAACCATGAGTGTTAAATGTAATATAGAAATAGATAATCAGTTGTGCTAAGACTCACCAACACATGTGGGAAGCCAGGAGTTCTGGTTCCCAAATGCACACTCTTTGCACCAGGTCTGTAGGACAAGTGTGCTAGAGAGAACCACACTGCAGAAAACATGGTCAATGGCGAATACAATTGAAGGAAAACATATTTTAAATGAATCATGTAAGTAACAACAATCAAGGGGTTTTTTTTTTTGTTTGGTTGGTTTTTTTTTTTTTTGAAGTGTTATCTGAAATGGAGAGGAGTCATTGAGCAGCAAGGGGAAACCTCTTCACTATGTTGGAATGGACTTAAAGGAGACTATAAAAGGAAATTTATTATAATTTTTTAAAGTATCCAAATAAGCCTTAGGGACTCCATTGCCCCACATTTAGCTGTACATTTAAGGAATCTCAATCAAGATCCTAATTGGTTTTTTTTTAATGACAAGTTGAATTCAAAGATCATTGGGATGAATTAATAAGCAGAAGAACCGATAAAAACCTATCTGATAGAGAGATTTAAAAAAAGAGAACACTCTAATTGATAGGAGAGGGATGAGGTCACCAGTCTATTTGAATACTCTCATTAAAGATATAATAACGTTGGTGAAATGAAAGAATTCAGGGACGGAACAGGCTCCAGAGCCCCAAATGGAATGAGGTACATGCAGGAATGCAGCGTGTCATACAAATAGTACTTCAAACTAGGAAGAACAAACAATGGAAGAAAACAGACCGAGACGACTGGATGGCTACGTTTCTGCTAGCTCCCTGCACACACTGTATTTTCAAATTACATGAAGTATTGACAATTTTGGAATAAGATCTTGAGAGGCATGTGTCAAATACTACAAAATTTTTTAAAGAATTTTGGTTACCATCATGGTTAATTTTAATTGTCAGCCTTACCCAACTTGGAATCCAAGGCAGAATTGTCCAGATCAGATTGTCCTGGGGATGTGTCCACCATAGGTTATGTTCATTCTGTTGAATGAAATGCGAAGATCTCACCCTAAGGTGGACTGTACCATTCCCTGGCTTAGACCCTATTCTGCATAAAAAAAAAAAGGAGAAGTTGAGCTGATCACAAGAACGCAGGCATTCACTTTCTGTCTGAATTTGCTTCAAGTTTCTGCCTTAACCTTCCAACTAAGAAGATCTGTACCTGAGAACTGTGAGTTAAAATGAACACTTTCTCCCCTATGTTGCTTTTGTTGGTATTTATCACTTCAGAAACAAAACTATCACAGTAACCAAATGCTGCAAAACCTTTGCCTAACAAGGTAGCAAAGAGATACAATTTAAAACAGAAATGTTCCTTTTGATCATCATATTGCCAAAGTAAATAAAGGTTTGCTCATAGGCAATAAGTAAAATATTAAAATCAGGTTGAAATAGATGAAAAAAATAACAAGAAGTATTTGTTTGTTGGGGACGGGGAACACTATCGTGGCTAAAGGTACAAACAGTGCTATGGATACAGTGGGTATGCTTCTTTGACGTTGAAAATCAAATCTATCCAAGACCCCAAAGACAAGTAAATGTAGATGGCCTCAGCAATGTTACTGAACAGAGTGAGATTAAAAAGATTTGTTGAACCAGCTTCAAAGATGCCTTGGGGGGCAAATTCCTTGCTGCACAACTTGAGGACCCAATTGTGGACCCCAGCGTTCATGTATAATCCAGCTGTGTTGGTGAATATCAGTCATCTCCATGCTAAGAAGTCAGAAAGAGGAGCTCACCGGACACCTAGGCAAGCAAAAGCAAGGGTCTTCAGGTCAGTGAGAAACCTAACTCAATAAGTAAGGAGAAGAGGAAGAGGAAGATTCTGACATTGACTTCTGACCTCCACACATTTGTACAAAAATTTGCACTTAAATGGACTCACTCAAACACACACACACACACACAATGCACTCTCTCTCTCCCTCCTTCCCTCCCTTCCTTCATCCCTTACCATCTCTCTCTCTCTTTCTCTCTCTCTTTTATAAATACATGTGCATGTGCGCGCGCACACACACACACACACACACAGAGAGAGACAGAGAGAGACAGAGAGAGAGAGAGAGAGAGAGAGAGAGAGAGAGAGAGAAACACACACACACACAGAGAAACACAGAGAGAGATTGAAACAAAAGGCAGCAGCAGCAGCCCTGGGAAAAATGCTTTTTTTCAGATGAAACTTAAGACCTGGACACAACATGGCACTGCAGGAGAACAAGGTAATCAGAGAGAAACATGCAGAAGGTATTTGACACACTACGCAGTGTTCCAAGAAATGAGAACACCAAGGGAACAGTAGTTGTCCCATCAAGTTCAGGACAATGCTGGATGTGCAGAAAGTAGTAGAAAGGACTGGCATTTCAAGATGCTAGTGGGATGTCTTGTATCTTCTATCTGTCATCTATCTGTCACCTAAACTTCTGTCTACCGCCTATCTACCAATCATCTATCTAGTTCTCTGTCAATAAATCCATCATTTATCATCTATATAGCTATCATCTATCAATCATCTATTTATCATACATCTACCGATCATCTATCATACATCTAAGATCTATCTATCATCTTTCCCTGTTATCTATCAACTCATCTATGCATCATCTATCTCCCATCTCACTACCCAGCTATCTACATATCTCCCATCTATCTAACATGTATCTATTAGTCCATCCTTCTGTCGTCTATTTTTATACTTCTCATCTATCTACTCACCTATCATGGATCTATCATTTCTCTATTCATTTATCAACCGATCATCTACCTGTCTATCTATTTATATCATAATGGATTAGAGAATGGACTTTTCTACCAGGCAGAACTGGCTGACACAGATGTGTCACCCTGGCTGTATCTGTCTCCTATACCAAACACTGGAAGGGGGAATGCTCTCTGATTCCCTGGGGAAAGGAGAAAATTGAAATCACACACATGAAGCATTCTCTAGTGGGTGGTAGCTGCCATTCCAGATGCTATATACATTGCCTGCTTCTTAGTAAAGCTGAAAACAAAGAAGCAATGGGTATGCTTATTTTTATTTTAGTTATTCTTTTATTGTTTTCATTGAGCTATATTTTTACACTCCCTTCCTTTCCTCCACCTCCCTTTCTACACTTGCCCATGATCCCCATACTACCAATTTACTCAGGAGATCTTATCTTTTTCTATTTCCCATGTAAATTAGATCCATGTGTGTCTCTCTTAGGGTCCTAATTGCTGTCTAGGTTCTCTGGGATTGTGAATTGTAGGCTCATTTTTCTTTGCTTTATGTCTAGAAGTCACTTACGTGTGAACACATATATTTGTCCTTCTGGGTCTGGGTTACTTCACTCAATATGATGTTTTCCAGATCCATTTATTTACCCGCAAATTTCAAGATGTCATTCTTTTGTCCCGCTATGTAGTACTCCATTGTGTAAATGAACCACATTTTCTTTATCTATTCTTCCGTTAAGGGGCATTGAGATTGTATCCAGATTTCTGGCTATGACAAATAACGCTGCTATAAACAGTTGAGCACATATCCTTGTGGTATGATTGAGCATCCTTTGTGTATATACCCAAAAGTGGTATTGCTGGGTCTTGAAGTAGGTTGTTTTCTAATTTTCCGAGAAATCGTCATACTGATATCCAAAGGGGCTGTACCAGTTTTCACACCCACCAGCAATGCAGGAGTGTTCCCTTCACCCCACATCCTCTCCAGCATAAGTTGTCATCAGTATTTTTTATCTTAGCCATTCTTGCAGGTGTAAGATGGAATCTCAGAGTTGTTTTGATTTGCATTTATCTAATGGCAGAGGATGTTGAACATTTCCTTAAGTGTCTTTCAGCCATTTTAGATTCATCTGTTGAGAGTTCTCTGTTTAGGTCTGTACTCCATTTTTTTATTGGATTATTTGTTCTTTTGATGACAAATTTCTTGAGTTATTCATATATTTTGGAGATCAGACCTCTGTCTGATGTGGAGTTGGTGAAGATCTTTTCCCATTCTGTAGGCTGTAGTTTTGTCTTGTTAACAATGTCTTTCGTTTACAGAAGCTTCTCAGTTTCAGGAGGTCCCATTTATTTATTGTTTCTCTCAGTATCTGTGCTAGTGGGGCTATATTTAGGAAGTGGTCTCCTGTGCCAATATGTTCACGTGTACTTCCCACTTTCTCTTCTATGAAGTTCAGTGTGGTCGATTTTATGTTGAGGTCTTTAATCCATTTGGACTTGAGTTTTGTGCATGATGGTAAATGTGGACCTATTTTCATTCTTCTACATGTTAATATCCAGTTACATCAGCACCATTTGTTGGATTTTTGATTTTTATTTTATTATTGTATTTGTATGAGTGTTTTGTCTGCATGTATGTATGTACACTTTATCTAGGCAGTGCCCACAGAGGCCAGAAGAGGGTGTAGGACCCCTCCACCTCCCACCCCCCCCACAGAAGTGGAATTAGAGAAGCCTATGAACCACCACCTCTTGGATGCTGGGTATTGAACTCAGGTCCTCTGCAAGAGCAGCCAGTGCTTTTAACCGTCTCTATCCCCAAAGCAATGTGTATCGTTAAATTAAAACGAGAAGCAACATCAAGTCCTTTTATGTTTCCCCACCTTTTCTTATGGTTTAGTTAGTATCTCTGCAAATCTCAGCACAGTGAAAGGCCTACCTGGGGCAAGCATTTCCTAGAAATCTTAAAGGCAGACGGTGCCAGAGAAAGGAGTGAGCTGGACTCTGCCCTTTGACCTTTGCCTGGTGCACATTGTTTGTAAAAAGCTAGGTGTGGTGGTACGTACGCATCTATAATCCTAGAATTGCTGAGTCAGTGAGCTCTAGTGGAAGGTACCAGAGGCAGATACCAGATGCCAACCTCTGGCCTTCACATGCATACACAACGTCTGGCTTCCATATGCACACACATAAACATATACACATGCGTATACACGTGCACACTTGGTAATTCACACATATTCAAATTTGGAAAGGACCAACGTGTGCAAGGAAGGTGTACCTCCTTGAGCTGACTACATCTGATATTTGCTTCGCTTTGTTAAGTCAATCTACCTTCTGCCCTCTTAAGTAGATTTCTCGTGGCATCCTAAATTGTAAACATTTTTTTATGGTGTTAAACAATCAAGAATGTGTTTATTAAAAAAAAAAACCAACTTGCTCACTCGTGAAATAAAGATGCAGACACATACTCCAGCATCTCTGATGGGCAAAAGTGTCTTCTGTTGGTAATGGAGTGTGACAGAGAAACCCACTTGGACTCATTCTTTTAAAGGACGCTTAGAGAGCCCTATTCCTCCTCAGGACAGAAGAGACAGGATGGAAACTCTCATGGCTCATAGGCCATTTCCCATCAAATCTATGCCTAGTGGAGAAATTCTAGTGGATGTGAGCCCCAAGCTCTTCCCTTCTGCTATTTAACTGAGCGGTGATATACTAAATATGTACATACAACTCCCTGCAAAACCATGCCTACCAAGACCTCAGTAATATTTTATAGATGGTAAAATCATGAATTATTTTTCTTCTTTTTTTATTATCCACACATTTTAAAAAATCCAATGATCAATCACAGGGAATTTAGGAAGGACTGGGAGTTTCTCTTAAACTATAAAAATATACCGCCATAAACATTTCAGGACTGTGAAATAACACACTCCTAGTACAACAGAGTCTCTTCATTCAGGGGAGGCAGCTACAGGCAATGCTAGCCCCAATATCCATTGGTGGCAGTGTTACAGGCCTTGATAAAAGATGTTATGACCTTCTGGAGGACCTTGATCACTCCAGGGTATCTGTCCCATCACTCCATATTAGACCTTAATTGTCATCTGAGGGGGACAGAATGTCGGGCGTCAGCTACCTGATTCTGTAATGTGCCATTCTATCCCGAGTCCCATCACCCCAAGTGCCGCCTAAGTCTGGGAGAAGTACATACAAATGTGTGTATGTACACATATATAATTTATTGGACGGCCGGCTCATCAACTATATTGGTTTTCATAGCTCTGCTATTGTCAGCATATTTCAGATTGGATTTGCTGCTGACACGGTTGAATGAAAAAATACTGACATTTTTCAGTATTGTACTTGACATTTTTAGTATTATTATTAGTCATTTCATTCCGTGTAGTAACATTGTCCGAGTGGAATCATCCACAAGACAAAACTAAAAGGTTAAACAAAACAAAACATGCTCCTCAAGTCTGAACCCAGAAAAGGCTCCTTCTCAAGTCTGAAGAGGTACCAACTTCCGCAGCTGTCTCCATATACCTTCCATGAGGCTGTGGTGACCCTTGGCATAGATTGCTGTTGACACTTGTTGCATAGAAAATTTCTGCAGTGTTGGTTTAATGATTTGTTTAGCTAGAGATCTTTGTATGGAAAGAATGACCACTTTTAACCTCATCCTAAGCAGGAATTGAAGATTTTAAGTTGAATTTTCTCTCTAAAGGCAATGGCTATGTAGTCTATACCAACTTCCTAAATTCCTGAAACATTGCATTTTGGCCCAGATTTCTTACAAGTCCTCAAGGAGAATCAGCAAAGCAATTAAAAATTACAAAGTGTGTTTGTGTCTGTGCATTTATACAGATTTACATAAGTACACAAAAGAAGTTTTTTGATAGGAATTCACATATATTTGTGCTTCTATTTTTCCAGAATACCAATAAACACTTTGGAGAAAGACAGTTTCGCTATATGTAGAATTTAGCTATTAACAAACATGTCACAAGCAGAAAACTTGCATCCAAGAATGGGCACTTCCCTAAGATAGAACCCAAGTTGTTTCCTTGTGAAAGGCAGATCCTAGGGAGCTGGCTGCCAGGGTGTGAAGAGGTTATGTTGCAGAAGACACTTGCTCAGCAAAGGGGACTCAGTCATCTCTTACTTAGCCAAGGTTGTGAAGAACACCATTATCTACTAGAGTTGTCGTAGTCAATGACGTGTCTCTTAAGTTGGGAGTGGAGTTTGCAGTTGAGAATTCTTGAATAAACAGCATACATTCAGCCTTCTTTCATTCACTCATGCGTTCATCTCCCAGAAGGAGTTTCTTAAACGCATGGGGATACCTCTGGGCTATGTGGACGTTGCAATTGAAGGCTCAAACTTCTTCGCATGTAGAGTAGAAGGCATGTCTGTCTCTACCTGGGTTGCTGTCAAAATGGATTGGTTGTGTTTCTATTGATAAAATATGCCCCTGTGATAAGGTGTCCCTGGAGATAGATGGCCCTTCCCATTGAGGTGTTAAGCAGAAGCCCTACTGGGGAACAATACTACACAGTTAAATAATGACCTAACTTCCCACAAATCTGCAGTTAAGATCACATGGGACACTTTCTAGGGACCAGTGTTGGCACACAGGTTCTGTGGACACATATGTGAATGTATTATCCATCTACTGGCTTGGGTGAGGTGACCTTCTGCCTTTGTGTAGATGATGCCTCCCTGTCTTGCCTTGAGCATTTATGTAATTTCTCAAGTCTCAAAACCTTTCTTCTCCAAAAGGAGGACAAATAATAGAAACTAACCCTCTGGATCTTGTTGAAATTAAATGAGATAATGCATGCTACACTTTTGTCAGTCTGCAATTGGCCTGTGGTACTGGACCAGTACATTTTGCTATACTTATTAGGATATTATGTGATGAGTTAATGTCTGTTATTATCATCATTATTAATGGTAATCAGAGGAACTAACCTGCAACAACAAGATATTCAATGCCTTCAGTCTAGATTCAATATGTTTAACTATATATATATATGCATATATATAGTTATATATATAAAACTACCTTTAAGGTACTTAAATTTTAAGACACCCAACCTTTAAGAGGAGAGTATAGGAGTTGGGAGAAATGATTGAGTCAAAACAGTATTTGCCTTTATAAAGATGAGGACCTGACTTCAATACCCAGAACCAATGGAGAAAGAGGCAGGAGTGGTGGCATGTTCTTGTAATCCCAGTGCTGGGGGGAGGTGGAGGCAGGTGGATCCTTTAAACTCTCTGACTGAGCAGTTGCCTACTTGGCAAGCTCCAGTTTAATAAGACTCCATTTTAGAAACAGAATGTGGAAGCACCTGAGCAATTACTGCTGAGGTTGTCCAAACACACACACACGCACACACACACACCCCATATGTGTGTATGCACACATAGACACAAAAAGCAAGAAAATGTGTTTCATTTTTATTGTTCAATGAATAGCGAACAAATGAATGCAAGGTTTGCAGGAACTTTACTGTTATTGCTGATCAGTTTCTTAAGACAGTTTCCAAATTTGTTTGGGGGTGGCCGGCCTGGAGATCACTCTAGTAGGAAGTTGAGTGTAAGAGCCACAGCCCCAAACAGCCCCCTCTGCCTTAGCCTCCTAATCAAACCAGCTTCTTCCACTTCCTTTTCTAGCTGTCTTTTTTTATAACCCAGTATGCTTAGGTGATATGCCAATAAGTATGAATACTTAATGGAGGTAGAATGAATTATAAATGGCGTGGAATTTATCTACATGGTTGCCATGCTGATGGCGGGATGGTCCTTTATCGTCTATCAAGACATATAGGAGTCAATAGGTGAGTGAGTGTCTTGGTTGATAAATTCATAAATTGTTGCGGATACCATCTTGGGTTACATGGAACCCAATACTGTGTGGCAGAGTGAAAGGTGTGGAGCCAGGAAGGATGGAGAATATGATGCTGCCAGGAGAGAGAGTGGGATGGTCCCAAAGGGCACAGAAACTGCTGGAATGGAGAACAAAGCACAGAGACTGCTAACAGCAGGGCTAGACTAATCTTAACCGCACAGTCCTGTGGTTGAGAACAGTAGGACTCTTTTAGGAGACGCGGCCAAATGACATTACCTGGAGAAATGAACTTGTCTGCTATTTCTTCACCTCAAAGTCATCTGTCAACAGCCAGTTCTGTAAACACAGCAAATACACAAGGAAATGAATGGGAGGAACAAGCCTCCCCGTCACACAGACTGTAACATTTATTTCATGCTCACATAGCGGGCAGCTCCCTTTACATATTTCTTCTCTGTGTGTGGATTTGGGGTAGAAATTCTTCCATCTTGCGGCTCTGTTGTCCTCAGTCTATGGGTCCTCAGTGTTCCTAGGACCATTTGTTTAGGTCAGCCAACAAGTGGAGGTACCATAAGAACCAGGTGTGGGGGTGGAGCTTGTTGCAAGACTGCTCACTCCAGTTAAACAGAAAAGCAATCTGGCTGCCCAAGTGGAAGGAACAACACAGCTACAGACCAGCTAGCACTGTTTGGCATGAATCTCAGATCTAGGTGTGTGCGTAGCACACACATGCGTGTGCTTATGTATTCTGCGATGCTGACGGGGAAGCGCTATTATGGAAACATTCTCCCGAATGTCATCTCGTGAAGCTGTTTGTGAAATTGCTTTTAGTGTATTGTGTTTGCATGCCAGTGGTAGAACACACAGTTACAAATTGTCCTAATTTCTGGAAGGTCCCCAGGTAACAGTTCATTTGATTTGTGCTGGTATGGGCTTCCTCTCGCATCCTGTGTGGAATCAAAGCTCCCGTGTCATGTGTGCATCCGCGTTAAAGATTTAGACGGCACAGCAAGGTGTGAGGGGAGAATCAGAGCATCTTATTCTTGATCCTGGGTAGGTGGCTTGTTAGCATCCTCCTTTCTCTGCTATGGACAGGTGGGACATATTCTCTACTTTGGGGCTATGTGCTCTTTATTAGGACGAGGGCTATCCTAAAGCTTCTGACCTCAAGACTCCCTCCAGATAATCAGTTCCACTGATGCTCAAGTCCTTCCTGTAAAGCAAGGCAGTATTTACAGATAACCTACATTCCTGACATTTGATATTTTAATCACCTCTACATTATTTATCATGCCCAACACAATGTAATTATTTCATTTGTTTTGACTTTTTTGAGAAAAGCCTGATGTAGCCCAGGCTGGACTAACACTGAAAATGATCTTGACCTTCTGATCCTTCTGCCTCCAGCAGCCGAGCACTATGATTTCAGGAGTGAACCGCCTCTCCCAATAAAATGTCTGAAAATAACCATCACATGATAGTCTTTAGGAACTTGTGATTTAAAAAAAAGTGTGTACGTTTAGTGTAGATGCAATTTTTTCCCAGTATTGTTGATCCATAGTCAATTAGATCTAAGCCTAAGGAACCACAAGATGAGTATATTCTGCCATGGGACACAAAAGTAGTCACAGTCTGTTCTTCATCAAGTGGGGTCACCCTATTCTAGTAAAACTTGACATATACAAATAGGCAGGGGCCAGAGTTTGGTCGCCTTTCCCCGAAAGTCCAGCAAGGCTGTATTATAGGGTACACAGACAGTGCTTTGTTAATAAACATTAGTGCATCTTCTCGGCTTGAGATGGACTTTGCCATAGGACTTTGAGGCATCTGGGCTTCAGTGGTGTATTTGTGAATAAGCACAGCCGGTGTCTAACTCTGTAAAGAAGACCCGAGTTCTCTGGGAATGGGCGATTTTAGCCTCTCGCTTGTTTTCCTCCTGGGCTGTCGCATGCCTTTTCCTCCATGAGCGTATTTTGCTATTACGATAAAGATGTTTTGACGTGTGCACACTTGCAGCATTTTGCTGACTCAGAAGAGGAGGTTTCATTTTAATCCTGAACATGGAAGGCATTTGCATTTTTCAATAACTAGCTGCAGTTATGATTCAGAATTAAAGCTTAAACCACAAAATAATATTGAAAGAGTTCAGGCACGGCCTGAGATG